>NW_019154174.1:5758861-5796483 GCF_002288905.1 Enhydra lutris kenyoni
AGGGGGGGTGGGGGGGCGGGGGGAGGGGGTTGTTACCTGGAAGATGAAGCTGCTCCAGTTGCCGGGATCCATGGCGGAGGGAGGGAGGGAGGTGGCTCGCGCTCACCCTGGGGCGGGAGGAGGAGGAGGCGGTAGTGGGGGAGGGGGAACCCAGGGAGGAGGCGCGCGGGGCGGGCGGGAGGGGGGAAGGAGGAGGAGGGTGGGGGGAGCGGAGCACACGGCGCGCGGGGAGGGCGGGCGGGGGGCGCGAGGACACACAAGAGGCTGGAGCGGGCGCGAGCGCGAGCGCGCGCAAGGCCAGCGGGAGGGGGGAGGTACGAGAGGGACTCTGGCGGGAGGAGGGACGGGGGAGCCACCCAGCAGCCCGAGTCGCCCCAAGCGCGAGACCCCTGAGACGGCCGCTGATTGGCTGACGATGGCGCAGGTGGTGGGCGCGCGGAAGACAGGGCGGCTTCTCTCTTCCCCCCCCTTCAAAGATTCCACCCCCCTCCTCTCTCCGCCCGCGGCCGTTATTTCGCGCGCACGCGCATAAAACCGCTGTCGTTGCTGAGCGGGAGAACAGGGGAGCGCGCGCCGGGGGTACGGATGGGGCGGGGCTAAACTCGAAGCGCGCGCCCGCCTAACGGTCGTCGTTCTCAGGCTTTCGCGTTACTTTTTTGTTTCCTTTCGGCCACCGTCCCTTCCCCCCTCCCCACTCCAGCGGTTTATTTACAATCCTGCCCCGCTTCATTCCTGCCTGCTTTTCCCAAAGATGGCGCCCGAAGAAGTTCCGCGGAGGAGCTTGCGGCCCATCCCAAGGGCAATTATACCCCCGGCCCCGCCCCCGCAGTCCCAAGAATCAGGCTGAAACACCAGAGTAAAAATTGTATTTACATGACACGCAGTTATATGAGGATTTAAAGAACAAAACAAAAACATGGCACAGGAAGGAAAGGAGCTGGCAGTCAGGAGGGGCCTCAGCGCTGGCTCGCGGCGAGACCCAAGATGTTCGCCTGCAAGACAGGAGGGAAGGGGAGAGCAGCGTTAAAGCTGGGGGCAGGGCACAGGCCGGAGAGGAGAGGGCCAAGCCGTGGGCTCACCTTCAGGAATGACTCCATCTGTTTCCCGGATATGCCCTCCACGAGTTCCAGGTCCTCCACCTGGAGAGATGGCAGCGATAGGAAGGGGCTTCTCCCCTCCTTCCCCACCCCCCAGCTCCATTCCAGGGCCATCCTCCCTGGGCCATTACCTGGCTGAAGGGGCCATGGAGCTCCCTCCAGCCCACGATGAGCTGGGCCTTCTTTTGGCCAATGCGCTGCAGGCTGCGCAGATCCCGGGCAGAGCCTTCATTCAGCAGATCTAATATTTTTTGGCGCCCATGAGCCAGTAGCTCTGGGCTGATCTGTAGCTCCCAGCAGTCCTCAGCCTTCTCCTCTGACTCTGAAGCATCCAGGGACTCCAGCTATGAGGCAGGGGGAGGTGAGTGACAGAAACAGAGTTTGCTATTCAGCCCATGGCAGCAAACTGCTTTAGACTCCTCTGCCAAAGATAGGAGCCTAACAGCAGCTATCTCCCCGCCCTCCCTAGCCTCTCTTTCCCTCAAGTGTCTGTCCACAAACCCTTCTCTCCAGTCAGTTACTGGGCGGATTCTCATTTTGCCCAATTTGTGAAAGAGTGTTGTGAAGATCAAATGGGTTAAGGAACGTAAAGCATATAGTAAGCTCTTAAATCTGCCTCATCTCTAAAAAGGAACGAATAAGCTCTCTTTCATTCCTAGGAAGGCACACAGAAGGTACTCAGTAAATGACAGCCACGCCCCCCACCCCATCCTCTCAGTTTTTAGGTAATTCTTCCAGTGTTGTTTCATTTCTTGAGTGCTTAGGTCACGTTTCCCTGGGTGTACTCTTCAGTTTGTGGAGTGGGACTCAGGCTACTGTACCTAGTAAGTGGCTGCTGAGGGTGAGAGCCACCAAAGAGAAAGGGAAGTAACAGGTGATAGATACCCTCTCTGCTATTCATTGGAAATGCCCTGAGAGGTATCTCCTTCACATTCCAAGGGTAAGCAACTTGTAAATAGCTGGTGTTTTAACTCCATGGCCAGTGCTCTTCCCCTTAGAGCTCACTACCCTTATTTCTCCACTCCAGCTGTAGCTCCAGCTGCCAGCTGCACTCACCTTTCTCTTCCGGCCTTTCTTCTTCAGGATGTGGATCTCAGCATTTGGGGATGCTGCCTGCTCCTGAACTAAAGGCAAGAATTGTGACCCGGAATCATGGCAGAGGTTACTTTTTGCCCTCCCTTACTTGGGTCTTCTATTCCTGATTCCCCGGTTCCCCTCCAGCCCAAGTGAACCTCTTCTTTTGTGGTTCCCACAAAACTTTTCTCACACCTGTATCTGCCAGTAGTCTCAGCTGCTACTGCATGGTACTCAGTCACGGCCCGGGCAGTCGGCCCTGACCGTACTAAGTGCCTGAGCACATAGCACCAGGGCCCTATTTCAGATGGTCCTCACCACCACCCCCTGCCTTCCCCAGGGTTGCAATATGGTGGGAGTACATGAATGACATGATGAAAGCTGCTCTGAACACCTCCCACCTTTCCAGGATCTGTCATCTGGGCCCTCCTGGCTCCCACAGCCAAACTTACTCAGTTGTAAGGGCATCACCACAGCCTTTTTGAGGGGCTTTGCTACAGTGACTGTGCGGCGGGCAAGCGGTCGGAGCATTGTGGGAGACGAGTTCTCTTTATCCTTTGGATCCACAGCCTCCTGGGCCAGAACCTTGGCTTCCAGTTCTTTTTGCTTCATCTTAAGCCTCTGTTGGAAAGGATCAGAGAGACATGTGACCCAGAACAAACTTTCGGGCAGCTTGAAGGAGGTGGGTTAGGAAAGTGAGTGCGGGGTTCTGAGCCCCTTGCTGGCAGGGCGAGGACCAAGGAGAGAAGCTGCCAGGAGACAACTGGAGCCCAGTATAATTAAGGGCTTTCTGATGATCAGGGATGCTCAGAAGTGGAACAGGACCCTTTGTGAAACACTGAAGGGAAGGGACTATTCAGGCATAAAGTCCTAACTTAATTTGAACTGGGTTTTGGGAAATGACAAGGTCTTACATTAGTTCCTTTGGCCTGGATGTCCACCCCTCATCTCCTCAGAGCTGACCTCAGTTGTTTTTCAAAGTCCCACCACATTAAGGACATTCAAGCAGAAGCCGGGGACAAAGGGTTCCAGTCTTAGGCTAAAAACTAAATGCTGGTGCAAGTTTCTGCTGCCTTTCCCTGTCTGAAGGTGCTCAGATGGCTTCTCTAGGCCCGTAGGAATCCCAGTCCCCATATCCCCCACACTTACCTCAATCTCCAAATCCTTCTCCTCCATTGTCTTCATGAGCACCATCCGCTCTCGCCTTGGGGTGTTCAGCCCGTGGGTCCCCTGGCTCCCCTGGGAGCCCAGCAGACGGTCCAAGCTTAGGAGGCGCTCCAGCACAGCGGGGTCCATGCTACTTAGCTTCTGTAGGGGGCTGAGCAGACAAAGGTTACTCTGCACCTGGCCTGTCTCTCATCACCCTCTCTGCAGCAGCAGGATTCCCCTCATGATGCCTTCTATTGCTATATTCCGGGGGTCCACACTCTGGTGTAAACTTGCTGGGCAACCCTGAGCAAGTCAACCAGACTCTCCAGGTGCTCGGCTTCAGCAGGTGAATGCGGCTCCATCACTACTTGCCCAAGTCACCTCTCAGAGTGCCAGGAGATCTGACAGGAACAAGCGCTTTGTGCACACCTGAGTTCCAAGCCTTCAGGCTCTAAGACACTGCCCCACCCTGCCCTGCAGGCACTCGCTGTCATCACAGAAGGCGGAGACTGTGAGGTGACAGCAAGGATTGTGAATCCATTTCTTTGAAAGAGCCGTTGGGGAAAGATTCACAGTGGAGGTCATCTTCAGCAGGGCTTTGAAAGCCACTGGGGACCAAATGCCAAGCCTTCTTCCCATGGGCAGTAGGAAAGGCCTCTTGGAGCTGAGTCCTGACTTAATCTGAGCATGACAATGCCTAACATTTGTTCCTTCTGTCTAGAATTGTTTCTCTCCCAATTATCATTCAAAGTCAATTGGACACCACCTTTCCCATGAAACTCAACTTGACTATGTAACTTCCTTCCTGTACTGTGAAGCTCCTCAAGGACAGGGACTGCCCTGTTCCTTGGGCCCAAGGGCCTAGGAAGAGCAGGATCAGAAAATCTGGGTGAACACCAGAAGTCATTCCTTCCTGGCTCTCACAGAAGCAGCGAGTCCTTCCTCACCACACCCTGTCCGACCTACTCTGCATCATCTGATGTTCCCCTCTTCTCTCCTTTCCTGAAACCTGAGCCCCTGAGGTCAGGGTCTGACCAGGGCTGATGGGCCCCGTCTCTGGGCTTACCCGGGGTACCTGTCTGGCAGAGACTTTGCCTGTTCACATGTAACACACATCTGCAAGGATGTGTTTCTCTGAATTTATGCACATAGGACACGGGACTGCTGACAGGTAGCTTGAGAGGACAAGATTGAGACGGGGTTCTAAGCAAACACCCTTTCCTGTATGCCATCCAGCCTCAACTGCAGCAGCTCCCCTACCCCCCGCCATTCTAGGGAGGCAACTGCAGTCTTACTTTTGCCGGGTTTCTACCCAAGCCCAAATAAAGCTTCTCTAAACTGTCTAAGTCTGAAGACTAGTGAACAGAAGTGACCTCAGGAGGTCAAGGATTAGTACCTATTCTGCCCCCAACTGCTCTGGTGGCCAGACAAAGCAAGACCCTAAATAGCAGTGACCTAAGGATTTGTGCATCCAGGGCCATGCGGTGGGGCCATCAGAACCAGAGAGAGAGGCACACACACACAGAAGGGTCTAAGTTGAGAGACTTTGGATAGAGGTTAGAAGCAAAGTTAGGACAGCAACGGGTTCCTTGCAGAGTCATGGAGACGCTGGACTCTAATGCACAGACTGAGAGGTCTCAGGGAGACAGAGCTCTTCATCTCTTTTCTCTTTGCTTTGCTCTTATCCTCTAGACATAAAAGGCCTGATCTAGATTACTCCTTGAGTCAGAAGTTAAAGTGCTCATCCTTGAAACAGCTGCTTCCAAATGTGAGGTTTTGCTGACCCTGAAGGGGTTGGAAAGTGGAAAGGGAGGGGTCGGGAGCTCCAGGAGGAGGCTTCCTTCAGGCCCCAGACGGACCGCAGCACCAAGGCTAGAGACAGCTCGACACTTCCAGTGAGTTCAGCAGAGTAGGGCTCGGGGTGAATTCAAGGAGAGAGGAACAAGTTTGCAGCACAAGGATCGGACTACTCTCTGCATCTAACCCAGACACGACAGCAAAGGGGACATCCCCCTGGCCCCCAGCCTCTGCTCACCTGAGTTCCTGGGAGGCTGAGGCTGGAGCTGCTAGGGGCTCAGGACTCCCAGTCTCCTCTTCCTCAGGGCCACGGGCTCTCTTTGCCTCTGACGGGCCAAGCAGTTCTTTCTGGGACAGTTTAACGGGTGCCAAGACTAGGAAAGATGTGGGGTGGGTCAGCCTCTGTGCTGATGCTGGGCAGCTTCAGCACGCTCCCTGGTTGTCCAGATCTGCCCTTTGCACTCTGGCCAGCCCCAGTCCTCACCACGAAGCTGTAGACTCTCATTGGTAAAAGGCCGGTTGATCACCTCCTTGGACCTGGCAGCAAAGTTGAGCGCAGAGACTGTATCTAGGTAGAAGCGTCTCTCGGGGGCAATGTTGGCAATGAGGATGCTGTGGGCTGAGCCACCCAGAGAATCCTGAGGGACGGGGATTGGGCAGGATAGGCAGAGATCAGAAGCCCCACGTTTCCATTCCTTGACTGAAGTTCCCCAGCCTCCCACACACCTGAGAACCTTCTTCTCCAGCCCCTTGTCACCCCGAGAGGGGTGGCCCGACCTGCAATAGGCGAGTCAGCTTGCTGTCTCGGTAAGGCACGCGAGGGAGGCCCTGGTTCAGCGCGTCCACCACCTTGCCCAGTACGAAGAGGGAGGAGTTGATGGCTCCACTTTCCTTCAGCCGCAGACCCTTGTTACCTGTGCGCCGGTTGTCCTCGGAGCCAGCCAAGTCAATCAGATAGAGTTTACCCTCCCGCTGGCGAAATGGGGCCAGACGCTCCCGCTGCTCCACCTGGGGTTAAGAGCAAGGGCCCCCAAACTTAATTCACCCTCTAGGGACTTCCCATGTCCTCCCCCTGTAACCAGGCCTCACCTTAACCAGGAGCACAGCATGACTGCGGGAGGAGCGCTGGTTGAGCCGCGTGGCTCCCACGGTCCGATTTCTACTGGCTGGCAGGAAGTGCTGCTCAAACTCAGCAAAGCTAGTGATGGGCTTCTGCGTGAGGCCCGGAATCAGGATGTTTCCCCGACAGTCTTCTCGGATCACGAGGTCTCCCGATGCAGGGTCCAAGAGGTCTAATACCTGTTGGAGCAGGGAGAGGTAGGGCCAGTTCTCCAGACACAGGCTGCTTACTTCCCGGGCACCAGTCCCCTCCTTCTGCTGGCCTGTCGGAGGTGTACCACCTGCTAACCCAACCTCTGTCTCTCCAGGTCTCGCGTCGTTGCTAGGGCAGAGCTTCATCGTCAAGAACTGGATCTTATTCTCTTTGACCTTTGTCTCTCCCCACACCAAGCAGAGTGGGGCCTCACCTTTTCCTGGTAGATCTCTAAGTAGGACATAGTGACAGAGAGCGCCCATGGCCGGCCCTCGCCACCCTCCTCCCTCGTGAGCTGTAGGAGGTCCATGAGAGCCCGGGGAATCACTCCCGGTTGCTCTGGGCTGCCCAGCATTGTGTGCGTCTTCCCTGGGGAAAGAGTGAAGATTGCTGTGAGATCTTCCTCCCCGCTCTTGAGCCCTCTCAGACCCACAGCTGCTCTCTACCTGGCTCCCTCACCTGCCCCTGTGGGCCCATAGGCAAGCACACTGGCATTCTGCCCTTCCAGCAAGTGCCTGAGGATGGGCTGCACTGATCCAGCATAGATGTCCTGCTGAGAGCTCTTCTCCCCATAGAAGGCATCAAACCTGCAGGCACGAAAGAAAGAGGGAATGACTGGAGGGTTCCATCCTGCCCCAGACTTAGAGGGCAATATTGGCCTCGGATTTAAGAGTCTGTCGCTTTTCTTGCATAAAGACCCTAGAAAGCACGCACTGAACACCTGTTGTGCACCAGTCCCCGTACCAGTGTTAGGAATACAGAGATAAGTCTAACGCCCAGAACTCTGGGGAGTTCTGCAGTCTGGTGGGACAGAAAGATACCCATACTTGGCTATGATTCAGGAAGTGAAGAGGAGGACGCACTAGAAAGAGTAACTGATTCTGCTTGAGGAAAGAGGATTTTGCCAGAGAGAGAGGAGAAAGATATTCCAAGTATCCAAAATAGCATGCAGACAAGGCATGGGGTGAAACGTCAGGGCTTCCTGATCATTTTCCCCAAGACAGCACCCACGGCAAGGAGTATCTGTATATTAGAATGGAGCAGAGGATGTTGCCGATGACAAGAGGAGACTCCACACACCGGTGATCCACGTTCTGTACTCTGGAGAAGCGGTGGCTGAGGCCACAGCAGAGATGAGGTTTTAAGGGGGACTGTGTTGGGGGCATGAGGCTGGAAAGAAACAAGTCAGGTTGCCAAGGGGCTAGGTTGTCAAACGTTTTCTACGAGGAGCCAGAGAGTAAATACTTTCGGCTCCGTGAGCCACAGGATTCCCTTTGGCAGTGGTTCACTGCCGTCATCAGAGTCGGGAGCAGCCACAGACCGTATGTAAATGAACAACTGTTCCAATAAAGCTTTTATTACAAAAAAGACTCCCGGTCAGATTGGACCTGCAGGCCATAGTTTGCCACTCCCAGCCTCGAACAACGAGCCAAAGAGTCTGACCTTTCACTCTCCAATGGAGTTTTAAAGTAGCTGTTGCGCCTGTGAGCTCTTTCCCCAAATCTGGATGGTCTTTTCTCCCACCGCCTAGCTGCAGCCTGGGTTGGCTGGCTGGTCTGTGTCCCCCCCGCAAACCCTTCCTACACCTCTCTGACCCTAGTTGGGGCTCCCCTGCTCACCATTGCTACTCCTTCCCCTTTCCCTCTTTGTGCCCATTTCCCCCACCAGATTGTGGACAGTAATGTGTTTGGTTCAGCCCTCAGCCTTCCCCCAAATATCCTCCAGAGGACCTGTCAGAGTGGGCACCCAGGAACGTGTCTGAAAGACCAAACGAAGGTGTGAGGAACAAAGCTCTGCTGAGGAGGAAGCAAGGATCCTGAAGAAACTTCTGAGAAACCTTGTGGGCAGTGCTAATGTGAGCAGGCCTAGGAGAGAGGAGAGGGGCGGGAGGGCAGAGTGGCCTGAATCTTACTGGTATTTGAGAGTCTCCTGGTGGTTCCTCCAGTTGGCAATCTCTAGGGAACAGCTGTCCAGGCCACGCACACAAGGGGGATCCCCTGTTCCGTCTGTCCCATCCACAAATGGCCGCAGCCGCACAGCCACCCTAACTCGAGCTGGAGGCGGGCGCCGGCCAGCCCCCACCTTGCTTAGCCGACAGCGACCAGCACCTAGAGGAGAGAAAGGAAGTTTTTAGGCATGAAATACAGCAGAGTCTTGCAGGAAGAGCTGCTTGACACAGCTGAGCTCTGAAGGATGAACGGCAGCTTCCCCGGAGTATGGCCGGAAGTTGGGGGAGAGAGATTCTCCGCCAACCGTGTCACGTACTTAGCAAACATTAACATTTAGTAAGCGCCGACTACATGCCAGACATGCTTTAATCTTCACCGTGTCGCTGAGGCAGGTTCTATTCAGGCCATTTTGCCAATGAAGAAGCCCACAGAGGGGCAGCAGCTCTTCTGAACACCGCAGTATGTTATGCCCAGAGCCTGTGCCCATTACAACTTGTGTCATGGCCTACGTTTTGTCTTTTTGCTCCTCAAAAGAAGCAGAGCCTAAAAACAAAACAAAACCCCAGCATCTTGAGTAGATTAGAGACCCTCTTTACCTTGACAGAGGGGCAGGGAAGATGGACTGGAGGTGGATGCTGAGGTCCTGGAGACACCACGGGAAGGCCCAAGGCCCCTAGTTCATTTCAGGGAAATTCTTTCCACCCTGGCTGTACCGTGGGTGGCGGCCCCAGTTCCTTCCTTGCTCTACGAGTAGGTCCAGTGGGGTGTAGATTGTCAGGTTTACAAAAATGACCCAGAAGATCTTGTTAAAATGCAGATTTCAGGGGCGCCTGGGTGGCTCAGTGGGTTAAAGCCTCAGGTCATGATCTCGGGGTCCTGGGACCAAGCCCCACGTCAGGCTCTCTGCTGGGGCGGGAGGAGCTTGTTTCCTTCTCTCTCTCTCTCTCTCTGCCTGCCTCTCTGCCTACTTGTGATCTCTATCTGTCAAATAAATAAATAAATAAAATCTTTAAAAAAAAAATGCAGATTTCAGGGGGTGCCTGGGTGGCTCAGTCGGTTTAGCATCTGCCTTCGGCTCAGGTCATGATCTCAGGGTTCTGGGATCAGGTCCCAAATCGAGTTCCTTGCTCAATGGGGAGCCTGCTTCTCCCTCTGCCTGCCACCTTCCCTGCTTGTGCTCTTTTCTCTCTCACACACAAATAAACAAATAAAAATCTTTAAATTAAAAAAAAAAAAGATTTTGCTTCAGTCTCTGGAATGATGCTTAAGGTTTGCATTTTGTTGGTTTTTTTTTAAGATTCTGCATTTCTAACGAACTGCCAGGTGATGTGGATACTGCTGGTGAAACGAGCTTTGGGGTACAAAGGTGTTGTAGACCAGTATCTTCTGGGGTAGTTGTAAAGATTAAAAGAGTTGGGATGCCTGGGTGGCTCAGTTGTTAAGCGTCTGCCTTCGGCTCAGATCATGACCCCCAGGTACTGGGATCGAGCCCCATGTCAGGCTCCCAGCTCTATAGGAAGCCTGCTTCTCCCTCTCTTACCTCCCCTGCTTATGTTCGCTCTCTCTCTGTCTCTCTCTCCGTCAAATAAATAAATAAAATCTTTAAAAAAAATAAAAAATAAATAAAAGAGTTGACATTAGCCCCCACCCAAACCATCAATGAACTGCCTGACTTTCTGTGCTTCTATTTCCCACCTGAGATTTATAACATATAATTATATTTAAGTGTATATACACATAAAACTTAATGACAGTTTTTCTCTTGATGGGGATTATGTGGGTTTCTTTTTTATGTTACACAATTCTGTAATGCTGTAATGTTTGCATTAAAATAAATAACACTGTGGACATCTTCATTTCAGAGGAATAAGGTTGAGAGGCAGCCCCTAGTCTCTTTTGTCCCAGCTCAGTGTGCAAAAGGCATTAACACGCAATCCTTCCCTAGTGTAAGCTTTCTGTTTGGTTTGCTTCCAATTATTAAATCTAAGTCATTAAGAAAAAGATTATGAATATTTTATCAGAAAACACAAGATAAAACTTTGATAAAAAAGCCTGTTTGGTTGGGGCGCCTGGGTGGCTCAGTGGGCTGAGCCTCTGCCTTCGGCTCAGGTCGTGATCTCAGGGTCCTGGGATCAAGCCCCACGTCAGGCTCCCTGCTCTTTGGGAAGCCTGCTTCTCCCTCTCCCATTCCCTGTGCTTGTGTTCCCTCTCTTGCACGCTCTCTCTGTCAAATAAATAAATAAAATCTTAAAAAAAAAATTTTTTTTAACAACAATCCTCTTTATTTTCGTAAAGACTGAATGAGCTGAAAATATCTTATGAGGAAAGTATTTCTTTGTTTTGTGTTGGAGGATACCACACTATAGTTCACAGCTAACAGCAGAATTCTTTTTTTTTTTTTTTAAAGATTTCTTATTGATTCATTTGAGAGAGAGAGAGAGAGAATAACTGAGCAAGAGGGAGAGAGAAAAAAAATCTCAAAGACTCCGCACTAAGCACAGAGCCCGAAGCAGGGCTTGATCCACAACCGCCAGATCATGACTTGAGCCGAAACCCAAGAACTGGGACACTCAACCAAATGTTAGGTGCCCCTAACAGCAGAATTCCAACCAGGCTGGTATCGGTGGCCAGCACAGAAACAGCAAGACTAAAAGGTGGACAGACGACCCTGCTGAGAATCTTACACACAGCAAGCATCCCCGTAAGCAGATGGCCTACAAGAACTGGGCCTCTGCTTCTTCACCTGACGAACGAAGCCAGGGATTCCACGTTACGGTTTACAAGGCACTTGGGCATCTAGTTTTCATTTGATCCTCATGAATCCTGAAAGTCAGTAGCCAGTCAGTAGACACCTGTAGATGTACCCATGCAGATGAAAAAATTAAGGTGCAAAGAGGTTCACTGACTTGTCAAAAATGCGTGCAGGGGCTTCTCCTTGCCTATCTTTCCCAGGGTTTTTGGAAGAACAGAGAAAGAGGGCAGATACAGAAGCATTTACGGAAGGTTTTTTGTTTTTGTTTTTTTAAAGATTTTATTTATTTATTTGACAGACAAAGATGGCAAGTAGGCAGAGAGGCAGGCAGAGAGAGAGGAGGAAGCAGGCTCCCCGCTGAGCAGAGAGCCCGATGCGGGCTCCATCCAAGGACCCCGGGACCATGGCCTGAGCCAAAGGCAGAGGCTTTAACCCACTGAGCCACCCAGGTGCCCCGCATTTACAGAAGTTTAAAGGGAAGGGGAAGTCTGTGGTGATGTAGAAAGAGCATAGACCTGGGTCAGACAGGTGAATTTAATTTCTAGCTCTAACACTTATTAGATTGTGACCTTGGGCAAATGACTTAACATCCATGAGCCCTGGTTTCTTTGTCTGTAAAATGGGGTGAGGTGGGCCTTGCAAAGGCTTAATGAGAATGAAAATAAGTAACATGTAAACTAGCCTACAGTGAGTAGGTTCATTACTCCAGGTAGGATGGCCTGGGTTCAAATCCCAGCTCTACCACTTACAACTAACTAAATAAACTGGGGGAAATGATGGTCTATTCCTGTGCCTCAATTTCCACACCTGTAAAATAGGAATAAACTAAAATCCGTACTCACTGAGCTGTTAAGGCGGTAAATAAGGTAACTGATGTAAAAGTGCCCAGAATAACACTTGGCACATCGGTAAAAGCTCAGTAAGTGTTTTATCTTATTTTGTATTCATCTTTCACTTTCCAAATGTGGAAGGTTCAGTATAGAGGTCAGGTAACTTGCCTATGGCCAACAGCTACCTAGTGACAGAGCTTCCAATGAAGGTCTAATTCCAAAGTTCATTATATGGGACCCCAGTCCTCCTCGCGCCCCCCCTTGTATGGAACCCCATAGGCCTTGAAGTCAAGCGACAAGTTCTACCTACCAGCTGTGTGACCTTCGGAAGGCTTCTTAACCTCTCTGAACTTCAGTTTCTCTTTATAACAGTACCTACCCTCATAAGATTGTAAGAAGCCACAGAAAGAATGTACACACGATGTTTGGCTCCGTGGCTGGCAGTAGGCGCTCAGTAAACGTTAGCTATTGTTCTTACACTCCTTCACTCTTGCTACTCACTCCTCCAGGCAGCACCAGCTCACGTCTGCCCTCACCATTCTGCAGGTCACCAATGACCTCCTTACCTGCTAAATCCAGTAGACATGCCTGACCCTCATCCCATTTGACTTCCCAGCAAGATCCAATACCCTTGAACTGCTTTCCTTTCCAGTTTCCATGCCAGAGAATGGAGGGACACAGCTCTCTGCTCACCCTAAGTTTCCACCAATCTTAAATGTTTTTTCCTAGGCTCCTTCTACCAGCTCTCTAGCACAGGGTTGCTCAACTTAGGCACTATGACTTTGGGCTGGACAATTCTTTGTAATAAGGTGGTCCTGTGTGTTGTAGGGCGTTTAGCACACATATGCTGGACACATATGACAGTGGCATTCCATGGGCCACCCCCCTCATAACAACCAAAAATGTCCCCAGATATCACAAATGTCCCACAGGGAACAACACTGCCCCTTGTTGAGAACTGCTACTCGGATTCATTTCATGGGCATGGTCCCAGGCTTTCTTGGCTTCAATTACTGTCTTAAAGCTGATGACTCCTAGTCCCTACAGAGCAAGCGAAGGCAGACGCCCAACTGACTCAGCCACCCAGGGGTCCCTAACTCTTCCTTTACTGATGAGGAAAAGGAAAATAAGCCACAGACATCGTCTGTCATTGGCCTCTTTATACATCATAAATAAGAAATCACTTGGGGGGTGCCTGGGTGGCTCAGTCATCGATCTGCCTTCAGCTCAGGTCTGAACCTTGGGTCCTGGGATAGAGCCCCACATCAGGCTCCCTGCTCAGTGGGGAGCCTGCTTCTCCCTCTCCCTTTGCCTGCCGCTCCCCCTGCTTGTGCTGTGAAATAAATAAATAAAATCTTAAAAAAAAAAAATCACTTGGTGGTCTTTTCATCCAGCCGAGGCCTAGTAAACTGCCATCTAACCTTCGAACCCGCTTCCAGTATCACTTTCTTAAATCAAATCCTCCCAGAATATCCAAGGGTTTACTTACTTCAGATTTTGTACTCTCTATAGCAGTTTATACATACCTATCATGGCTTTTCATGATAGTATATATTGATATGACTATCTTTTGAACAGATTATAAGCTCGTCTGGGGAAGGGTCAATATTCTCTCAAGCATTTTTACGATATTTACTATGCAGCAGACACAGTGAGTCTTGAAAAGGTGAGGGACGGTGGGCTTCAAAAGCAACAATGTCAGGTGCTCGGGCATAAGAGTTAAGAGGCTCTAGAGTAGGTCTGCCTGAGTGCAGATTCAGACCCCAATATTTACTAGTCGTGTCAACTCTGAGCAAGTTATTTACCCATCGATGCCTCAGTCTCCTCCTCTGTAAAACAGGGACAATAACAACCAACCACCTCATAGTATTGTGTGACGATTAAATGATTCATCACCATAAAGTGCTTACAACTGTGCCTGAGACCTAGCAAGGGCTCACCATGCGTCTGACATTCTGCCAAAAAGCTTTGTTTCTCCGCAGGGCCTGACAAACACAGGACACTCCAATCAATGACTATGGTGCCGCCATAATCACTGACCAGAACTCAGTGTACAGGAAGAGAGCAGAGACATATGTAAACAAACACATACAAGATTCCGAATGTCCCAACAGCCTTTTCGACCCTAAGATAGCATTGACTTCCAGGGCTAGAGGGAAAGGAAACAGTCCCTTATTTCCCTGCTGCGTGATCTCAGCCCACCTTATGCGGTCAACAAACACCCAGCTGCCGCGAGTCTGAACCTCCGCCAGCCCTCCTCCATCCCCCTGGGATCTCCCCTCATCCAACAGCACGTCTTATACAGAACCCTTACGCAAAACGCGCACCCAGCTCCTTTCTTTTGGTCCTTACGGTTAAGTGTCAGCTACTTTTCGCTCGCTTACTCACGTCATCTCCCGAGATGGGGGTCACTGTCCCCATTCGACAAAGGAACTGAAGCTCACATAGGAGAAGTGCGCTAGGCTCAAACAAAGCTCTAGTGTTGGAATCGGCTCTTAACACGGTCCACTGACCCGCGCGTAGAGCTGGAAACAGTGAGCAGGAAAAAGCCAAGGGGGCTGACCCGCTCCGGACGGCCACACTGCCACTCTCCCCTCCCCTCCTCTGCGCCGTTCCGGCCTCTCCCCGACAAGCCGCGGAGCCGAGACCAGACTCCGTCGCGTTACCCCACCAGGCTCCAGACTTCGGCGTCCCGCGCAGGCCGGGCTCGCGCACCTGAGATCGCCGAAGCCATCTCGCGTCGCCTCAGCTGCCCCATAACCCCCGCGTCCATTCCACTCCCTCCGTTGGCCCGCCTCTCCCATTCGAATTTCCCGGTGCCCCGCCCCCTGTCCTGGGCTCCACCAATCACGCCTACTCGCCGCCGGAAGTCCCTGTTGGAGGCTCTCAGCTATTCCGCCCTCTAGGGTTCGCCTCAGGGACCTGCAAGAAAAAGTTTCCGGGGCGGAGGACGCATGCGCGCAGGTTGGCTACCAGACTGTGTAAGGCACCGCCTCCGCTGCCGCTTGAACTCTGGCAGTGGGAGGAGGCTGGCAGTGGGAGGAGCTGCTGGGCGCGGCTGGGCACTGGACTCCCTGTACCTTCTGGCTTTCGGGTTTCCAGGCATAGATATGCGTAAGTGTAGACTTGTCGCCTCGTTTTTCCCCCTCAGCCATGAATTTTGGTACGAATCAAGCGCTGATCGAAGGCACTCCATCGACTTACCCCCAAAGCTCCCTGAATTGAATACAGTTTTCTCTATATTGGTGGCAGAAGGGGTGATTATATGAAAAAGGAAGAGGGAAACACGGGTTATTCTAAGTGAGCTTCATTTTCTGAAGTTTCTTGCCTCGGGTTGTTTCGCGCCCTGTGGGGTGGAGGGGGGTCTTTTTTGTGGATTTCAGGACTTGAACTCAGTGCCAGTCAACGGTACTTTACCTTCTGGTCACTTCTGTCACTCCTGGAGGTCTGGACCACGCTCTCTGCATGTAGACAGTCATGATGGTGCACTCACCTCTTGCTGAGCCCAGATACGCCAAGTGACCTATGTATCGTTTTATGTCAAATCTGAGCGCAGGAGACCAGCGCCGATGTTATTTTGTAACTCAGCACATCTGAGTGAGAGTTAAAGGCGTGTTCGGTCTTTTAGCTTGTCGTTTTCACCACGGTTCCACCCACCCCACTCCTGTGGTTCACTGGTCTGTGAAGTAGCTACCTGTTCCTTCTGGAAGCTTAACCAGGGATGAATATTTATCTTTGAGCTCCTGGTAGGGCCCTGGCTTAGAGATTAGGTCCAACCCATTAAAAAACAAAGTTAAGAGACGCCTGGGTGGCTCAGTCGGTTAAGTGGCGCCCTTGGGCTAGGGTCATGATCCCTGTATCCTGGGATCGAGTCCCACATCGGGCTCCTTGCTCGTCGGTGAGCCTGCTTCTCCCTCTGCCACTCTGCCTGCCTGTGCGCTTGCTCTCTCTCTCTCTCTCTCTCTCTCTCTGACAAATAAATAAAAATGAAATCTTTAAAAAAAAAAAAAGTGTTAGACCAGTGGTTCCCAAGTTTTTTGGCCTTGGAATCCTTTTACATTCTTAAAAAATGAGGCACCAGGGGTGCCTGACTGGCCCAGTTGGTGGAGCATGCAACTCTTGATCTCAAGATTACTTAAAAAACAATTTATAGATTTTTTCAAAAGACTTTATTTATTTATTTGACAGACAGAGA
Source organism: Enhydra lutris kenyoni (assembly GCF_002288905.1). Lineage (NCBI taxonomy): Eukaryota > Metazoa > Chordata > Mammalia > Carnivora > Mustelidae > Enhydra > Enhydra lutris. The sequence continues at coordinate 5,775,017 of NW_019154174.1, forward strand.
TCACAAGTAGGCAGAGAGGCAGGTGGGGGCCGGGGGGCGGGGTTTGGGGAGGGGGGAAGCAGGCTTGCAGCTGAGCAGGGAGCCTGATGGGGTCTGGATCCCAGGACCCGGAGATCATGACCTGAACCAAAGGTAGAGTCTTAACCCACTGAACCATCCAGGTGCCCACAATTTACAGATCTTAAAAAAAATAAAAATTGAAACCCCAAAGATCTTTTGTTTATATGGGTTGTGTCTATTCCATAGTTACTGTATTAGAACTTAAAACAAATTAAAAATATTTATTCATGCACTTCAAAACTGCAGTAACAAATCCATAGAGACAGAAAGTAGATCAGGGCTTTGGTGAAAGGGTGAATTATGACTATCGCTATTAGGTATGGAGTTTCTTTTTGGGTGATAGAAATGTTCTGGAATTAGTGTGATAGTTGTACAACATAGTGAATATACTTTAAACCACTGAAGTGTACACCTAAAAATGGTAAGTTTTATGTTGTGTGAATTATATCTCCATTTACTTTTTTTAAAAGATTTTATTTATTTGTCTGAGAGCAAGAGAAGGGGGAGCAGCAGGCAGAGAAGGCTCCCTGCTGAACAAGGAGCACGATTTGGGACCAAGTCTCGGGATCCTGGGGTCATGACCTGGGCCAAAGGCAACCGCTTAACCAACTGAGCTATGCAGTCCCTTTATCTCCATTTAAAAATCTGCTTGAGGGGCACCTGGGTGGCTCAGTTATTAAGCATCTGCCTTCAGGTCAGGTCACCATCCCAAAGTCCTGGGACCAAGCCCCACATTGGGCTCCCCACTCAGCAGGAAGCCTGCTTCTCCCTCTCCCACTCCCCCTGCTTGTGTTCCCTCTCTTGCTATCTCTCTCTCTGTCAAATAAATAAATAAAATCTTAAAAAAAAAAAAGAATATAAATAACATTTTAATTTTAAAAGTAACTTTTCCAAAGGAAAGAAAAAAATAGAAGAATGGCACTGTTTTACATTTTTACAAATAGAATGTGTGGCTTAAAAGAAAATAGCTGTATTCTGCCATCTGCTTGTGCATTCAGGATGTTGTGATACCAATTTGTCATATAGTTTCTTGAAAACACCGCATTCTCAAGAAAGGATGCAAGGGGAAGAGGCAGATGGCATCCTAGTTTTATTATGAAAATAGCTTTGGCCTCGCATGTGCACACACACACACACACACACACACACGTGTCTCAGGGGCCTCCAGAATTTCCTGGACCACACTTCGGAAACCACTGACATAAAGCTTTCCGCAGTTTGATTTTCCCCACACTTCAGGAAGGGCTCTTCAGGTTTTCATATCTGTTGCCAGTCCCCAGATATTTGGTGAGATACCTGCCAGAAGTGGTGGAAAGATGTCAGGAGACTGGGACTCCTGAGGTTGAATAAATAGCTTAGGTACAGACCCAGGGTAAAGGCTAGCCTCCTTGCCTCTGTTTCCTCAGGTGTTAAAAGGGAATAATGGTGGAATCTGCTTTCTTGGGTTGTCTTAATTGGGTTGAGAAATGGAGTCGTTAAATACCCGGCAGGCCAGCAGGAGAAGAGAAAGAAGCAGTGGATTTTTTTTTTTTTTTAACTTTCTTTTTTTTCCCCTTTTTTAACTAGGCCCTTAGGAAGCAAAGGAGAGCAGAGCAAAGTCATGTAGCATTTACACCATTACAACGGGAAGGAGACTAGTGAGCCAGGCGGACCGGTCTGTTCTTCAATCCTCAGAATCCTAAGTGAGGCAAAGCAGCAGTGACTGAGAAGGGAATTGGCGCTGGAAAAGAAAGGACCAGATCTGGGGGGCCTGGTGGGGAAAGAGAACTCCTGAGAGAGATAATAGAGCCCCTCGGGTGGCCAGGAAGCCTTGCCAGTCTGCCCCAGGTGGGGAAGCTTTGAAGGCTGCTGTGCCTGGGCTAGTTTGATGTACTCGCTGGAATGAGGCTGGCCCAGCAAAGGATTCCAGCTCTGAGAACACAAAACAGAGTAGTATATTAACATTTCAAACAAAACAAAATATTGTAATCCCTAGAGCAAGGATTCTCAAAATGTGGTCTGGGGGCCCCTGGCCACCGCAGAGTTAAAATGATTTTCATAATAATACTGAAGTCATTTGCCTTTTCACTCATTTCCTCTGGGGTATACAGTTGAGTTTTCCAAAAGCTCCGTGCAATGGCAGTGTGAATGCAGAACAGGCTTCACTAGTTGGTGGCGAAAAGTCACGGAAGAATGGTTGCCTTTTGGGAGTTGGGGACAGGAAGTGACAGGGAAGGACCCAGAAGGAATTGGGGGGGGGGGGTGATGTCCTATGTATCTTGATAGAGGGGTTTGGGTTCAACAGGTATATACATTTGACAGAAATCATGTGCAGAATCTTGTAAGGTTTTGTTTCTAAGGTGTTTGAAAATCACCGACGTGTGGATAATGCCCAGATTTTGACGTCAGAAAGACCCAAGTTTGACCCTGACCTTGATCCTGCCGGCTGCTGTGTTTGTGACTTGGAACATGATCCAGCAGTTAGCAGAGTGCCTGAAGCTTCACGGGCACCTAATAAGTATTTGCAGTATGAGCGAAGGAAGCCATGTAATCTTTCAGACACTAGTTTGTGCTAAGTCTGAGAATGCTCCTTTGTTTTGCCCAACTAAGCTTTATAGGGTTTCCGAGTGAGTTTTCTTTGATGGCACACTGATGCAGAAAAGAGGGGAAAAACCAGGGTTTGCTCGGTTATTACCTATGGGGGAATGAGCACAAGTTGGAGGCTTGGAGGGGTGGAGACACAGTGATCCGCGACACGTGCCACTGTACCTCTCAAACCTACAAACACAACTGATTTCAGTCTTTGGTGACGTCACTGGTGACGTCATCCGAAACTGAGACTACGCTTACTACTTTCCAACAGGACCTTTGTCACAATTAAATGAGGGACTTTGGCAGAGTGCCTGGACTCCTAACGCATGATGCAAAGTAAGCGTATGTTCCCCTTTTCCGTGTTCCGTCTCGCCCTGCTGTTTTCTCCTGTATTTGCCGTCCTGCCGCAGCACTCACAAGTCTGCGTGCTAACACTAAGGATCGCCTCCTCTCATTGGCCGGCCTTGAAGTTATGGGGCCCAAAACTTTCTTGAAACCCACAAGCTGTAGGCCGAGGGGAGCCTTCGGTTTCTTGGATAGTCGGGTTCTGTTGGTGGTTGTCGTTCACGGATTTGACCTTGGCTGTCTCCTGGGTGACTGTGTTAGCCAGGCAGATTGAGGTTTCTCTGCTCCCGGGAATGCGCAAGACGCCTGGCACGGTCTTTCCTGAAAATGGCTCTTTCCCCGCTACCCTCTGCAGTGGGAGCTGGAGGACTCAATTCCAGCCACTGTGGAGTTCCTGATGATCCAAAGGAGGAAACAGTCATAGTTATATTATCACCCAATTAATTTGGTTAATTTGGTGGTCGACCTGCTGTAGGGAGGAACTTTTTTGTTTTGTTTTGCAATATTTTATTTTATTCATTTATTTTAGATTTTATTTATTTGAGAGAGAAAGAGAGAGGGAGAGTACAAAGGGAGAGTGGGAAGGAGAAGCAGACTCCCTGCTGAGCTCGGAACCCCATGAAGGGCTCTATCCAGGATCCCTGGGATCTTGACCTGAGCTGAAGGCAGACGCCCAACCGATTGAGCCACCCAGGAGCCCCTCAAGATTTTATTTCTTTCTTTTTTTTTTTTTTAATTTTTGTTTATTTGTTTGACAGGCAGAGATCACAAGTAGGCAGAGAGAGAGAGAGAAGGGGAAGCGGGCTCCCTGTTGAGCAGAGAGCCGGATGCAGGGCTTGATTCCAGAACCCTGGGATCATGACCTGAGCTGAAGACAGAAGCTCCAACCCACTGAGCCACCCAGGCACCCCTCAAGATTTTATTTTTAATAATTTCTACACCTAACGTGGGGCTGGAACTTAACAACCCTGAGATCAAGAGTCCCATGCTGTACCAACTGAGCCCACCAGGCACCCGGGGCTGGCAGAGGGGGACAAGGTGATGAGGTGTGGGGAGAGGTGTCCTTTTTGAGAGATTGCCTTTCAACTCCAAGTTGCCACCAGAGGAACTGTGGGCTCTTTGTAGCTTGTGGGCCTTGGCGTCCTTCATTTGGGGCATGTTCCCGAGCACTCCCTACTTAGGGGGACCTCAGCTGTGCCCCTGTTCCAGGCCACCTCCTTCATATACATAGCTCAGTTATCCCTATATGGCATTCAACCAGTGCACAATGAGGCCAGTTGTTTTCATGTAACAGTAAAGTAAAATTAAAAGTAACAGTAAAGTAAAAATTAGATTTCTAGGATATATGAGCTCAATACGTCTTAGAAAGCACATGACCCAGAGAAGCTCATTTTACAAATGGGTGATTGAAACCCATAGAGGTTAAGGGATTTGACTGAGGCTGTGTAGCTGTGCGGGGAGGTAGGACTTAGCTGTCCCAAGTCTCTGGACAGTACTCTTGTCAACTCATTGTGACCTTTAGAAGCAAATAGCTAAGTTCCCAGCATTCCTCAGTAACCGATTTATCTGATTTTGGTCAGCAAACTCCTTCACTGCCTGTGGTTGTACTGACTCCTCACCCCAGCCCTCCTAGGGTTGCTCAGGTGCAACAGGTAGTTCCAGGTCAGTTTGACTAGGGCTGTAGGAGGGCATTCAATCAAAACTAACCTAGGTGTTGCGGTGAGGATGCTTTGTAGAGGCAGTTACCATCTACGATCATATGACCTCAAGTAATGATCCTGGGTCAGCTGGGTGGGCCCCATCCAGTTAGTTGAGAGGCTTAAAATAAAATAAATAAAAAATAAAAGCAAAACTGATACTGCATGATATCCCTTATGTGTGATACATGCTACTCTTGAGCTCAGGGTGGTGAGTTCAAGCCCAGCCTTCAGAGTAGAGATTACTTAAAAAAGAGGGGAGAAGGCACCTGGGTGCCTCAGTGAGCTAAGTGCATGCCTTCGGCTCAGGTTGTCCTGGGATCCAGTCCCCTCTGCCATTCTTGGTTGTGCTCTCTCCCTCTCTCTCTGCCAAATAAATAAATAAAAATCTTTTTAAAAAAAAAGTGAAACACATAAGAAACAGTAGGATGTGGTTGCTAAGAGCTGGGAAATATGGGAAATGGGGAGATGTTGGTAAAAGGGTACAGACTTTCCACCGTGTCGCATGGCGACTTTAGTGGAAAATACTGTATTATATGACTGCAGTTTGCTAAGAGAGTAGATCTTAGGCATTCTCACCAAAAAAAAAAAAATTTTTTTTAAGGTAACTATTGATAAAATAAGATATGGGAAGTGCCTGGGTGGCTCAGTCAGTTAAGCGTCTGCCTTTGGCTCAGGTCATGGTCCCAGGGTCCTGGAATGGAGCCCCACATCCGGTTCCCTGCTCAATGGGGAGTCTGCTTTTCCCCTTCCCTCTGCCCCTCCCCCTTGCTTGTGCATTCTCTCTTTCAAATAAATAAATAAAATAGTTTCTAAAAAAGAAATAAATAAGATATGGGAATGTAATATACAATGTAGGGGGTACAGTTAATGATATTGTAACAATTTTTTAAAGATATGAGTTATTTTATTATTTATCATTATTATTTGAGAGATAGAGTGAGCATGAGCAGGGGTGGGGGAGGAACAGACGGACAAGCCAACTCTGCTGAACACGGAGGGCTCAATCTCACGATCCCGAGATCACAACCTGAGCCAAAACCAAGAGTCGGATGCTTAATGGACTGCACCACCCAGGTGACCCGACCACTTCATCATGTATATAAATACTGAATCACTATGTTGTACACCTGAAACTAATACAATATTGTATGTCAATTATTCTTCAATAAAAAAAATTTTTTTAAGGTAACTGTGAGGTGATGGGTGTGTTAATGAGCTTGACTGTGGGAGTCCTTTCACCACGTACATGTATCAAACTGTCACATTGTATACTTCAAAAATATTAGAATTCTATTTGTCAATTATACATCAGCAAAGCTGGGAAAAAATTTAAGAAAAGTTACTAAATGTGTAAATTTTGATAACATAAGACATTAGTTTACAAGGAAGTGAAAGAAAAAAACTGCGGTTTCCCTGAGGAAAAAGAAATTTCACCTATGGACCGCAGCACACCCTCCTGCCCAAGAGTTCCCGGACGGCCAGCCCGCCCTCCAGATTTTAGACTTGCCTCATCCGCCTCCACATCTGGGGAGCCAAATCTCTGCAATAAATCCTGTCATCTCTAGGGGTCACCTCTTTGGCTCAGTTGGTAGAACTTGTGACTTAATCCTGGGTTTGTGAGATCAGGCCCCGTGTTGGGTCCCATGCTGGGGATAGAGGCCGCTTAATATTCACTCTCCCTCTTCCTCTGCCCCTGCCACCCTAAAAATTAATAAATTTTAAAACAAGGCTAATTTTTCCTTGTTCTCCTCATCTCAGAGAGGATCCCACTCTTTCCAGTTGCTGATACTAGACATGGCAGTTCTTCTAGACTCTCCTCCTTCACGTACCTTTATGCGTTCATGGGATCAAGTTCTCCGGAGTCCACCTCTGCTGTGACTCTCTCAAATCCCTCCCTCTCTTCTCTTCCTCACATTGTTGCCTTTCTTCTCTGATCTAGACCTATTAACTAGTACCCTGCTTCCCTTTCAATCTGTTTTCCCCACTTGTACCAGAAAAAAATGACTTTCTTATAAATCTTATCAATCCCTTGGGAGAAATTTTGGCTAAATGGCTTCCTGGAGCCCATGAAATCAACAATAGTTTTAGCGTGACGTTCATGGCTCCAGCCTCTCCATGACATCTCATCTTTACCAGTTGTACTTTGCATTTTAGCTGTGTTAAACCACTTTTCATTTTTGTATGTTCGTATTTCTGCATAACCTGGAGCCTGCGCCCAGGACTGGGCCCCTGTACACATGTGCACACACGTACACACACACACACAGAGACACACAGACACCCTCCCATCACCAAGTCTTCCCCTCAACTAGAGGAAGAGAACCCAACTTTCAGTGGTCTTTGTATTCCAAAGCACCGAGCAGAGAATATTTGATAAATGATTAGCTCAGTTCAGCAATTTTCAGACTTTATAAGTAAAGAAAAATTTTCTTGAAATCAAATCTGATACAAAAGCCTAATATAACTAGGCAAAAGCCAAGAATCCCACTACTCCATCCCCTTCTGCTGTTTCTGCCTCTTAGATGAGAGCGTGGTCCAACCCCCCCCCCCCCCCCCCCAATCCACCCCCACCCGCCTTGGGTGAAAGCGCTGGTTTAAAGCCCATCCTGAAATTGACCAGATAGCTGCTGTCAGACTTGGCCACACACAGGAACAAAGTACTAACATGCTAGGACATGGATGAACCTTGCAAATATACCCAGTGGGAGAAGCCAGACACAGAAGGCCACGGTATTGTATGATTCCTTCTACTTGAAATGTCAGGAATAGGCAAATCCATAGAGACAGAAAGTAGATGAGTGGTTCCAAGGGGCTGGGACAGAGGAATGGGGAGTGACTGCTTAACGGGGATGAGGTTTCTTTCTGAGCTGATGACAGTATCCTGGAATTTGAGATGATGGTTGCACCATCTGAATGTACTAAAAACCACTGAAATGACACACTTTAAAAGGGTGGATCTTAGGTGCTTTATATCTCAGAAAAAAAAAATTACAGTGACATAATTATTCCATTCTGTGGAATTGTTTGAGAGGAAGAAAGAAATTGTTATAAAAACAAGCTAGATACGAGTTTGCTTCTGTAATGTTAACATTTCCTTTCTTTTTTTTTTTTTAAATAACATTTCTTTCTAAAACATGTAGGGATGTCTGGGTGGCTCAGGCAGTGAAGCCGCTGCCTTCAGCTCAGGTCATGATCCCAGGGTCCTGGGATCGAGTCTCACATCAGCCTCCTTGCTCCACCGGGAGCCTGCTTTTCCCCCTGCCTGCCATTCCCCCTGCTTGTCCTCTCTCTCTCTCTCTTTCTCTCTCTCTCTCTCCGACAAATAAATAAACAAAATCTTTAAAAAAATAAAACTAAAATTACGTGGACATACTTGTTATCTTTGTCTGACTGGAAAGAAATGATCCCCCTGAGGTCAATCAATCTTTTGGGAGCACTGAGTGACTTCCCCCACCCCCAACCACCACCACTGAAAGACAAAACAAAAAATTGTTCACAATCTTAGGACTGGCAACTAGAGTCTGAAGAATTCTCTTCAAAGTAACAAATATCCTCTCTGTATCTATGTAGCCAACAGCAACCCTCCTGTCCCTGGAAAGCCACGATGGAAATCCACCCCTCTGGTCATGCCCTTTCTTGAGGACAGTATTGGCTGAATACAAGGCGTCGGGGAGGTGATGGCTTCTTAGGGAAGGAAGCCCAATTCTTCACGAGCTAAGCTAAGCAAGGACACCGGTGCTGCTGGGCACAGGTGAGGGGCAGCTAAGCAGGAGTAACGTAGGCCAAGCTTCAGGACTCAGGTGGATTCTGGGAAAGAACAAAGGAAAATGGCCCAGGCCACAGACAGCAAGTGAGTAAGGTCAAGGGCCTTTTGGTGGAAAGGCATTATCTCAAGGGGAGAGGAGGGCTAGAGAGTGGAACATCTGGGACTTGGGCGATAAGCCACAGCTAGTCCTTACCCTCAGCCACAGAACCCCAGTTTGGGTAAACAGTCCCAGAAGCTCTCCTTGAAAAAAAGAGTTGGTACAAGCCCGAATCTTATCTCTTCTTGGTAACTTTCGAAGAAAAGCCCAAGACTCTTAAACCTCTCTCTCTCTCTCTCCCTCCCACTCTTCCCCAGAGTGACATCCCACAGACAGCCAGAAACAAGACCCGCACCTCCAGAGCCCAAGCCGGGAGGCTGATCCCGGCTGCACAAACCCACACACACAAGCGGTAGCTATGTCCTTTTATTTTTTTTTTATGGAGCCATGTGGATGAGGTTAGTGGTAAAGACGTTCTCCCACCCCCACTGCAGTGCCCGGCCTGGGACGAGCCTGGGGTTCAGCAACTGCTACAGTCACTGGGGTAGGCGTCCCAGTGCAAGCCAATGGCATCGATGAGGGAACCCGAGCGGCCACTGATGAACCGGAGTACAGTGTTGGGGTACAGGGGGACGGCATTGAAACTCGTGCCTGTGTCCTTCCCAAAAGGCAGGTAACGGCCCTTGTCAGTCACGAAGACCAGCTTCCTCAGGTAGTACTTGTACTTGCCAGACACCTGGATCACTGACTCCCCAGGGTGCAGGAAGATCTCCTCCATGTCTCCCCGGGTGCCCCCCACGTAGTCGCTCCACACCTTGCCGTAGCGGACCTAGAGACTAGGGGCCGGGCGGGGAGGGAAGGAAGACAGACACTGAGTGGGGTGACCAGGATTCAGGACCTCTTGGCGTACCCTCCAAGACCCGCCAACCGGGGACAGGGGTGACAAGTCTCCTGCCAGTCCCACAGCGTGTGAGGGATGAGGGAGCCCTTGAGATCATACAGGGAACTTCAACTCATTTTGCCAAAACACACACAGGCTCAGAAAGGAAAAGTAACTTAGCCAGAGTCAGGCAGACCAGACCAGTGCTGGAGCTTGATTTTGGGAACTCTAGATTCCCGCTGTGCCGGCCACCACACCCCCACCCCCCTGCCACCCCATGCAAAAGGAGCAGAAGGAATATTCTGGAAGCCTCTCATGAGGGCAGACACTTTGTTGTCCCAGGATGTAGTCCAGGCTCAGAAGATACACATTTTGGGGGAGAAGCATCAGCAAAGAGGGAGGATGCCCGAGGGGGCTTACGCCTCCGGCGGGGGGGTCGGGGGCGCCAAACCAGCCAGCTTCTAGGCCCCCGAGCAGCCATGCTAGATGATTTGCCCAAGGTCACGTGTGCTGGGGGCTCGAGGGCTGGTTGTGGCAGCGCTGGCCTCAGATCTCTTTCACATACCATATTATCCCTGGGACTTGTTGACTGGAACAGACGTGACCCCAAGTGACTGAGAACTTTCCAGTTCAGCAAGATCAAAGGATCCTCAAACCAGAGAAACGCAAAGAATCTTACCCTACGATGTAGTATCTGTTGACCCGGACACGGATGGCGGTGATGGGGCCTTCCAGCTGGTAGCCAGAATGAGAGAATCGCTTTCCTCCACCGCCTCCATACTCTCCACTGTAGGAGGAGGCCCTAGCCTGAACTGGAGGGGACAGTAGGAGTCGGAGGAAGAAACCTCAGGAGCTGAGTTTCTCCCCACCACCCCAGTACCTCCCACAACTCAGTGCCCACCACCCCAAGCCAGCCTCTGAAATTCAGCCTTGGCCACCAGCATTGCAGAAGGCTGCCTTCCCATGATGCTAGTGCTGGGCTCCTGGCTTCTTTCTCACTTACTGGCATTGGCTGAGGCTGGTGCACAGAGAAGGGCCAGAAGAGTGATGGCCAACATTCTGGGGCTGAAGTGGAAAGAAAGCAGAAAGTCAAGGCTTACCCTTTTTCCTTTGGACTTCATCTAGCCAGGCATCCCTGACCTCCAGCTGAGACTCAACCTTCTTTATCCTTCAACTCAGACCTAACTGACCTAGTCTTGGGCTTGGAAAGGATTGTCCCTAATCTCCAGTCCTGCTCCTGGAAGACTATCTACTGTGTCCTTAACCCCTCTGTCCTCCCTGGTCTGGAGGTAGCCAACTCCCTTCTTCTATCCCAGATCAGAAGATCAACCCTAACCCTCTATCTGGGCCAAGCTGTGTTAAGTCCTGTTCCCTCCCAGCACGAAGCAGGAAGAGAGTTTGCAAAGAAGTGGAGACCGTCTCCAGATCATAGGGATGGTTGAGTTTTCCAACCAAGAGTCTGAGCATGACCAACTGAAATCTGCCTGTGATGGACTGGCTTGGCTTAGGGGACATCCAGGGCAGAGGTAAAATTCTTAGCTTCGCGCTGGTCTCAGATCAGAAGGAAAGGAGCATTTTAGAGCTGTGTCTGTGTCACCTGGGGAGCAGAGGTGATGAGAGACAAGACTGTGCCACCATGAGCATCAGAGAAGTTCAGGCAGAGGTGGACACACTGAGAGATTGCAGGGGGAGTTTGGACCGGCTCAAGATGATAGATTTCAGGGGCGCCTGGCTGGCTCAGTGGGTTAAGCCTCTGCCTTTGGCTCAGGTCATGATCCCAGGGTCCTGGGATCGAGCCCCGCATCAGGCTCTCTGCTCAGCAGGGAGCCTGCTTCCCCCCCTCTCTCTCCCTGCCTCTCTGCCTACTTGTGATCTATGTCTGTCAAATAAATAAAATCTTTAAAAAGAAAAAAAAGATAATAGATTTCAGATGCCTGCTCCATGTATTATCATCCTTTCCCCACTAACACAAATCTGGCCACATCAATGCTTCCGAGCACCCCAGGCATCCCCAGTCCTTCCACAGAGACCCAGATATCTTAGCATCCCATTCAGCCGCAGACGTCCCAGCCTAGTTGACAACACAGGTGTCCTCTGCCACTCAGTCCGAGCAGGTTCCTGCCCAGCTCAGCTTGAATTCCCCCAAACTCAACCCAGCCATCCCTGTCACCCCTTAGCTCAGGCCTCTGTCACCCCTCACCTGGCTGTTTCAAATGCAAAGTAACCCCCTGACACTTTCAGATCTTTTATACCAGGGCCAAGCCCTCCCCCTGCTGTTTACCATGTGAACCTCACCTCCTGAGCAAATATGGTCAATCTTTTAGGGTTGAGTTGTCAGGCAGAGTCCTGAATTTCTTATCCTGCCTCTCCCCAGCATGGGTTATAGGTCACAGGGTGGGGTTCCTTCCGGGCCAAGGCCCAGATCTCAGGACTCGAAGAATGAACTTGAGAAAACTTCACCAACCAAAGGGGCAAGGGGCGGCAGCTTTGGGTGGGAGAAGTTACTGATCACTCCTGGGTGTGGTCTAAGTCTCTCCCTCCCCTCTTTGGGTGTCTCCAGGTGCGCTCACCTGCAAGCTGTCATCTTTCAGGATAAACACCGTCCTCTGAGGGCATTTGAAACATAGATCCTCCTGGAAAGGGATTATAGTCCCAATGTCCTGTACTTAGGAGTGCCTACTATCTTCCAGACAATTTTTTCTCTGTCTTCCCTGTTACTTCATATATATATATATATCTCCAAACATAAAGAAAAATGAAAAGAATTACACAGTGAACACCCGTATACCCCCATGTGAATTCTGTCATAGTTAATATTTTGCTGTACTTGCTCCCCACCCCCCACCCCCGCCCATCTATCTATCCTCAACCTGCCAGATGGTTACAGACCTTTTCTGAGAAGGTAACATGGTGTTGCAGGTGAACACTGAACACCTGTAGATCCCCCTCCTGGGGACAGACAGTCCGGCCAGAGGGCCAAGTGGGAAGCTAAGGAAGTAGATGGGTCCTCCTTTGGGGGCAGTTCTGGGCTCAGGACCTTAGGACTTCCAGGAGCCACAGCTGAATCTTTTGCGGGTTACAACCCACACAGGACAGTCCTCCCCGGTCCTGTCCCCAGTGCCCCACGTGCCAGCCCCAAGGTCTGAAACCTCCCCAGGGCTGATGTCATAGATGTCTTCTCTTCGGAGGCCCTTCCGTTCCCTCTAAGACCCTAGGATGGACTCCTGAGTCCTACTTGGACTCGTCTAGGGCTGGCTCTTTGACCCTCTGAGTCAGCCGATCCTCCCGAGCAGAGGGAAGGATGGAGCCCCGGGAGGGGCTGGAGTCATTAGCCTCAGTTATTAATGACTAGGAGCCGGACACACAGCACCCACCCATCACAGGCTCGCCATCTAGGAGTGTGGACTCCTCCCAAGAAAGCAAGGCAGCCCCAGCTGAAGGAGCCGGAGATAGGACAGGGCTCCTCCCCTGGCGGTTCCAGAATAAGGAGGGCAGCCAAGGATGTGTCGTCTGACCTCTTTTCTCCAAGGTCAAAACAAGCCTGTCCTGCTGACCTAACTTCTCCTTCATTCCAGATATTTTGTTCTGTCTCTCATCCTCTCTGGTTTTCCTTTCTTTCCTGGTTCTCTCCTTGTCCTGATCTTTTTTTTTTTTTTAAAGATTTTATGTATTTATTTGACAGACAGAGATCACAAGTAGGCAGAGAGGCAGGCAGAGAGAGAGGGGAAGCAGGCTCCCCGCTGAGCAGCCCCCCCACTTGCCACTTTTAAAAGGCAAAACCCAGGGCACCTGGGTGGCTCAGTCTTAGCGTCTACCTTCGCTGGGGTCCTGATCCCAGGGTTCTGGGATCGAGCCCTGCATCGGGCTCCCTGTTCCAAGGGAGCCTCCTTCTCCATCTCCCACTCCCCCTGCTTGTGTTCCCTCTCTTAATGTGTGTGTCTCTCTCTCTGTCAAATAAACAAATAAGTAAATCTTTAAAAATATAAAAATAAAGGCAAAACCCCTCAACGGCTCCCCTTACCATCAGGAGGAATCCAAACTCCTGACCACAGGGGCTGCCCAGAACCTCCCTTTGCCCCCCACCCCTGCCTTTTCTACTCCACCTGCACACAGCCCGCACACTCCGTGCTCAGGGCATTGGTAGCTGTGCCTTCGCCAGGCCCAGTCTTCAGCCGAACATCTGTCCTCTGTCCATCGCTTCAGTCAGGTCTTTAGGAATATTACCCGAGGAGGGTGGCCTCCCGGGCAGAGGGAACAGCTTCCGCAGCCCTGCTCCTGGCTCACTCACTCTCTTCTTTTCTTTTCTTTCTTTCTTTTTCTTTTTTAAGATTTTATTTACTTATTTGACAGAGAGAAAGATCACAAGTAGACAGAGAGGCAGGCAGAGAGAGAGGGGGGAAACACGCTCCTGCTGAGCGGAGAGGCCGATGCCAGGCTCGATCCCAGGACCCTGAGATCATGACCTGAGCGGAAGGTAGAGGCTCAGCCCACTAGCCACCCAGGCACCCTGCTGTATTTTCTCACTGTCTGTCCTGTGCTATCAGTGTGCTGGTTGTCTGATGCACCCTAGAGTGAAAGCTTCTGAGGGTTCGGGGACTCCCCCAGCGGCTGTCTCTCCAGCATCTGGAAGGGCGCCTCCAACACGCAGATGCTCCTTCAATGTATTCAGTCAGTTGCTTTGCCAAGAGGGCAGGGAAGACAGAGAGAGAGAATTCAAGCTGCCCCAACAGCAGAAAGCCTGTGGAAGCTTTGGACTTTTACAGCCTGTGGAGGGGGGAATGTAGGATGGGCATCCGGTGACTCCCGCTCCCTCTAGGACTGGGGCGGGGTGACCCGCACTGCCTGTAGGACTAGGGTAGGCCCCCAGCAGACACATGGGTACAATGTGGAAAGTTCAAACAGGAGTTAATGAAGTGGAAGCGGAGGTGGGGCCTGATGTCCCACTGCCTCCGCCATCTTCCTCCGGGCTCTTCAGGCACAGAGTCAGAGTATTTGCTGGACGTCCCCGCATTAGGGGCACAAGGACCTATCTGATCTCTGGGACCGACAGAGGATGAGCCTGGAGACCCCTTCCACGGGAAGAAAGGCCTCTCTTGCCCTCTGGAGAGGGACTGGAGGGCCTGCTGTGGCGAACCTAGGGACCAGGCTGCAGGCATGGGAGAGACTCTGGCTCTCCTCGTAGGCGGGGTCCGCACAACAGAGTGAAGCTATGACAAGCATGGAGCCTCTGTCTTGGGAGTCCCAGATGTGTCATGCATAGAAAGACGTGGGCATTCTCCCAAGGCCTCAGACCTCTCTGAGCTGCCATCTTTAATATTCAGTGTTTGGTTCCATCCTGTGGGATATACTCCTAAGAAGGAAGAGGAGAGAGACAAACAATAATGAGAGAAGAGACAGAGGAAATAGAGAGAGAGACTGGGGTGGTGGTGGGGAGACAAAGAAATGAAGAAGCAGGAAAAAGGCACTGAGAGAGGGACTTTAAAGAAAAATCCTCAGAGCTGGGAGATGTGGGGGGGTTAAGATCAAGACAAGGATGGGGCGCCTGGGTGGCTCAGTGGGTTAAAGCCTCTGCCTTCCACTCAGGTCATGATCCCAGTGTCCTGGGATCGAGCCCCACATTGGGCTCTCTGCTCAGTGGGGAGCCTGCTTCACCCTCTCTCTCTGCCAGCCTCTCTGTCTACTTGTGATCTCTCTCTCTCTCTCTCTCTCTCTCTCTCTGTCAAATAAATAAAATCTTAAAAAAAAAATAAAATAAGAGTGGCAAGTAGAAGGGCGTCTGGGTGGTTCAGTCCGTTGAGCTGGGACTCTTGGTTTCGCTCACATAGTGATCTCCCACCGCGGGATGAGCCCACCTCAAGCCCCCCCCACCCGCCCCGCCATCTGCTTGTCCCTCTCCTTTCCCCTCAGTCCTACGCTGGCTAGGTCTTTCAAGAAAATAAACTATATATATAAGGTTTAATGCTTTTATTTATTTATTTTAGAGGGAGAGCACAAGCAGGGGGAGCAACAGGGGGAGAGGGAGAAGAGGACTCCCCGCTGAGCAGGGAGCCCCATGCCGGGATCGATCCCAGGGTGCTGGGATCATGACCTGAGCCGAAGGCAGACGCTTAACGGACTGAGCTACTAGCCAGGCACCCCAATTAAAAAAAAAAAAATTTTTTTTCAATAAAAAAGTAAAAGTGGAGAATGGAGCTCGGTAGGGGTGGTGGGTGGTAAGAGTGCAGGTGGCGCCCACAGCGGTAGCAGCGGGTGCTCTCACAACCCGCCTCAACCCCAGCAAACCCCGCTCCCCGCCCCCCCGCCCCGCCCCCTCCTGCTTGGCGCCCTGAGAACTACTTCCTCTCCCAGACAAAGCGGCTTAAGTGCTGGTGCAAATTCAGACCCTGGGGCAGGAGATGGAGGGAAGGAGTGGGAGGGTGGCGGGGGGGGGGGGTTGTGAGAATCCGCCCCCTCTCAGATCACGGATTTTCCAAAATGTATTTCCAAGGAATGGCAAATCTGTTTCCCGTTGGGAAGACAAATTCTTTATCTCCTCCTGTAAGCCTTGGGTCTCCCAGCTGGCTTCATCTGAACAAAGGGTTTTACTACAAAAGCAAAACGAACTTTTCTTTCTCTGTTCATCCTTCACTGTCCCAGTGAGGAAACTAAAGTCTCGCGAGAGAAATGACCCTACTAAGTCGCAGAGGAGAGTTCCTCCGTTCCCCACCCTCCTGTCCCCAGTGCTCCACGTGCGACAGTGGCCCGCAGTTTCCTTCTGCCACTCCTGCTGCCTAAATATTCTCCGCCTTCTGCTCTCCTAGCATCTTCTACGCTCAAGACGTTCAACCGTACCACCAACCCCCTCCGCCTGCACCCACCATCCCCCTGCACCCCTCACCAAGCCTTCAGTCACAGGTGTCCCCTCCCCAGCTCCTCCACTTCAAACAATTCCTTTCTTCGGCCTCCAGCTGTGCTTCCTGCAGCCCCAGCCCGGCTCTGATTACCCTGCGGTGTAATCTATCTGTTTACACGGAAGCCTCCGCCAGTAAACCTGGCGCCCATTCCCAGGTGGGGACCGTGTCTTCTCCACCTCTGAATTCCCCGCTCTTACTCCCCACCTGGCACATTGCAGGCGCCCCAGTAATGAGGGTCAGATGCCGTGGCTGCTGGTGAGAATTCTATTAAATGCCCCTCCTTTGTCTTTTCATGTCTGTCTTTCTGGCAGAGTCGTATTTGGGTTTTCTTCTTATGTCTGAATCTTACGGTGAAATTCTGTATTTGGCAGAATACTGGACATAAAGATAGAATTTCAGGTTGAGGTCCTCCATCCAACACTCATTAGCTGGGTGAATGTAAAGCAGTCACTTTGTTGGGTGCCTGGGTAGCTCAGCTGGTTAAGTGTCTGCCTTCGCTCAGGTCATGATCCTGGAATCCTGGAATCCTGGGATGGAGTCTGGCATCGGGCTCCCAGATCGACGGGGAGTCTGCTTCTCCCTCTGACCTCCCCTCTCACGCTCTCCCTCACTGTCTCTCTCTCAAATAAATACATAAAATCTTTTTTAAAAAATTATTTATTTATTTGACAGAGAGAGATAGCCAGAGAGGGAACACAAGCAGGGAAGTGAGAGAGGGAGAAGCAGGCACCCCACTGAGTAAGAAGCCCAACTCAGGGACTCCTGGACCATGACCTGAGCCCAAGGCAGGCGCTGAACCAGCTGAGCTACCCAGGTGTCCCGTGGCCTTTATTTTTATATCTCTTTCAGATAAAGTTGATGAGGGCAGCAGCCCTTGTCTTTCTTATCTGTAGTTAGCTTTATTTTACCGTTTAGCTTAGTCAGATCCTGGAGATTTTAATCAAGTGCATCATAAGACTTGAAGAAAGACATTTTTTTAAGTTTATTTTTTTAGTCATCACTACATCCTATACGGGGCTTGAACTCATGATCCTGAAATTAAGAATCAAATGCTCTTCCAACTGAGACAGGCAGGTGCCCCTCAAAGAAAGAATTTTCTGTAAGTTGATTTGTACAACTCCAGTTAAAGTCACTTGGGGATCTGGTTTTAATTTCCTTTTACTGAGCTATGATTACATGGTAATTCTTTTTTTAATCTGTGTGTATGCATTTTGTTTTTTGTTTTTAAGATATTTTTAGGGGCTCCTGGGTGGCTCAGTGGGTTAACGTTTGCTTTCGCTCAGGTCATGATCTCAGATCTTAGGGTCCTGGGATGGAGCCCTGCATCCAGCTCTCTGCTCAGCAGGGAGCCTGCTTCCCCCCTCTCTGCCTACTGCTCTGCCTACTTGTGATCTCTCACTCTCTATGTCAAACAAATAAATAACATCTTAAAAAAAATTTTTTTATTTTTATTTTTAAGGGGTCTCTGGGTGGCTCAGTCAGTTGAATGCCCTACTCGGTTTCAGCTCAGGTAATGATCTCACGGTTATGGATTGAGCCCTAAGTCGGGCTCCACGCCGGGCATGGAGCCTGCTTGGTTTCCCTCTGTCCCTTTCCCTCTGCCCCTCCCCTGTTCTCCCTCTCTCTTTTAAAAAAGAAAAAAAATAATAATTAAAAAAAATCCAATGAATATTTTTTAAAAATTTTATCTTTAAGTACTGTCTACATCCAATGTGGGTTTGAACTTACAACCCTGAGATCAAGTCAAGCCAGCCAAGAGCTCCGAACCTCCATGTTTTTGACTTCAGCCTCCGTTCCTCTTACTGAATGGCTTGATCAATTGCCAACTCTTTGTGTTTCCTTTGTTTCCTATATTTGTTTAACTCCTCACCAAGAATAATCACCCTCCAGAACATATAACAATATAACAATATCAAATATTGATACAACGATATCAGTGGGAATGAGGTGAGGTCATTCCACCAGGATGTGGTCATTCTTGCTGTGTCAGGAAGAATTCATCTGACAATATGAGCGGATTTCATTTCCCTCATATATCACATGAGGCTCGGTCTTCTGCTCTAGCCCTTGATGTGTTCTGCAAATGCATGAAATTGGGCAGTACAGTGTGCCCCGGACAGGCTGGGACAGGCTCCACCATTCCGAAGCCTGGTGCCTAGGCGAGTTATTTTACTTCTCTCTGCTTCTGTTTTCTCATCTGAAAAAACAAACACAGACAAAAAAGACCGATGATAATCTTGCAGGGTTGCTGTGGTTCTGAAATGGTTCATGTAGGTAAAGTTCCAGAACACTGCCTGGTGCAAGCCAAATGCCAAGGAAGAGTGCTTCTGTTTCTCTCTCTGTCCTGTGCAAATAAGAAAATTGTAAAATTCTTAATTATTCTGCACGCGTGTCTGTCTGCCTGCCTGCCTTCCTTTCTTCTCTCTTTCTTCCTTCCTTTTTCTTTTCTTTCTTTCTCTTTATTTTTACCGCTCGTGATTTAGTTATAAACCTAAACCGTACATTGCTAGCTTTCCATTCATACGCTTTAATCTTGTTCTTTTCTTTCGCTGATTCGATACTTCAATACACTGCAGGCAGACTAGAGCCCCAAAGCCCCCTGCTAGTCTGCCTGAGGCCAGACTCACTGATCTTACTGCATCCCAACTTGGGTCCTTTCCCATCAAGGTTATGAGAAATCAAGTGTCTCCTCTACCATCATCTCATTTTCCTGTCCACTCAGCTGATAAAAGAATAAAGGCAGGGGCACATGGGTGGCTCAGTTGGTTGAGTGTCTGCCTTCAGCTCAGGTCACGATCTCAGGGTCCTGGGATTGAGCCCCAAATCGGGCTCCCGCTCAGTGGGGAGTCTGTTTTTCCCCCTCCTTCCTGCTCCTGCTCACGTGCTCACGCTCTCTCTTTCTCACTCTCTCTCTCTCAAAAAGAAGAAGAAGAAGAAGAAAAAGAAGGGCAAAATGGTCAAGGCCAAGATAGCTTGAACTGAACATGATCGAAAGCATTTACTAAGGTGCTGGGGAAATGGAAATAAAGGGTCCCGCCCTGGAAGGTCTCCCTCCCTAGTGAGGGCCAAACCCAATCAAACCTGTCTTTGGAATGCCATGAATCACCACAGCCTGACATATAAGGATTCGTTCAAGCACAGTGGAGGGGACAAGGATCCTGGCCTGCCGGAATGGCACAGTGAAAGGAGAGAAGCAGGCTGAGGTCTGGTTCTACTCCTTTCCTTGGGCAAATTACTTAAAAGTCTCTGAGTCTCAGTGTCCTTGTTAGAGAAGGAAGGATAAGAACCACTGCCGGGGTTATTTGAGAGGATGAAATGAGACATACAGGGGTGCCTGGCTGGTGTCTCGGGGCTGTGACTTCAAGCCTCACACTGCGTGCAGAGATTACTTGAAAAGAAATGTTCTTAATAAATTACTAGGCATGTAGAAGGTGCACAGGCCAGGAGCAGGGACATTGGAGGAGTGGAGACACTGAAACAAAGTAGGAGAACAAGCGCAGGGGACAAAGTGGGACACAGTGTCCTTCACCGTGGGAAGGAAGCATCTGGGCAGACCGGGCTCACAGGGACAGGAGGAAGCCAGTTAAGAATCCCCAGGCAAGCCATGAACAGAGCCAAGAACGAGCATGGTGTTCATGATTGCTAATCCATCATTTTTGGGGTGGGGATAAGGAGCCAAAGGGGCCAGCCCCAGTCTCAGAGGCTGAAAGTGAACCAGGAAGAGAACTGGAGCTCCCGCCTGAAGGTGTCACCTTTCTGCACAAGAGAGAGAAAGCGGATCTGCTGATGGCGAGAGAGTTGAGGCTTTGCCCCTAAGGCAAAGCTCCTTAGGGAAGCTGTGAGAGGTCTGGAAGAGCTCCTGGAGGTAAGGGAAAGAAAGAGCATCGCCCAGATCCACATGACATCGTGGCTGAGGGGACCAGGTGGAGTTAGGGGTACGTTGAGGTGAGTTGTGTGATTGTGTCCCATGGGGCTCACCAACCCTGTAACAGGACCAAAGGAAAGTGGTTGTATGGGTCCAAGGCAGAAGATTTATGAAGAAGGTGGGGTGGAGGACAAGGCTGGCAAGTGCCAGAGACAGGGTGGTTGGAGCAATACACCAGAGTCAACGTTACAGGGGAAGTGGACTGAGATAAGGGAGGGACTCCAGGATGTGCGCTCCGAGAATGGAGTATCAGTAAGATGGACCAGTGGTGGAGTGGGGGAAAGCGGAGACTCAGAGCCTGGGGAATCTGATGGTCCCTGTAGAGCAACCCTGAGTGGTAACGAGATTTAAGGTGGGTCTCTGATGCGAAGGGACAGATCCTTCATGGTCTTTCAGAGATGAGAAGTGGTGCTGGGTAGAGATGGAAAGGCACAGAACCGCCGAACGCCTGCTTTACAAGGTGCCTTATACAAACTATCTGCAATTACCCTCTAATAGCCCCTCAGGTTGGGAATTTTTGAAAAATGGAAACCAAATAGATGGTCTCATAGCTGTTGAGCCAGGAATCTCAGATTTAATCCCGGGGCTGACTGGTTCCAAGACCCAGATTTCCCCAGATCTCCCCAAAGAGGTGGCATTTGAGACCCTTGTAAATCATTTTTATCATTTTCTAAAATATTTTATTTATTTATTTGAGAGAGAGAAGGAGAGAGAGAGCACGAACAGGGGGAGGAGCAGAGGGAGAGGGAGAAGCAGGCTCCCCGCTCAGCGGGGAGCCCAATACGGGGCTCGATCCCAGGACCCAGAGATCATGAGCTGAGCCGAAGGCAGAGGCTTAACTGACTGAGCCACCCAGGTGTCCTCTCAAAGATTTTGAAGCAGGAAGGTGATAAGTTCAGAAATGTCTTTTTAAAAATGACCCTGGAGGGGGGTGCCTAGGTGGCTCAGTGGGTTAAGCCTCTGCCTTCGGCTCAGGTCATGATCCCAGGGTCCTGGGATCCAGCCCCGCATCTGGCTCTCTGCTCAGCAGGGAGCCTGCTTCCCCACCCCTCTCTCTCTGTCTGCCTCTCTGCCTACTTGTGATCTGTCAAATAAATAAATAAAATCTTAAAAAAAAAAAATGACCCTGGAGGGGCACCTGGGTGGCTCAGTGGGTTAAAGCCTCTGCCTTCGGCTCAGGTCATGATCCCAGGGTCCTGGGATCCAGCCCCGCATCTGGCTCTCTGCTCAGCAGGGAGCCTGCTTCCCCACCCCTCTCTCTCTGTCTGCCTCTCTGCCTACTTGTGATCT
>NW_019154174.1:5796493-5841200 GCF_002288905.1 Enhydra lutris kenyoni
CTGTCAAGTAAATAAAAAAAATCTTAAAAAAAAAAAAATAAAAGATGACCCTGGAAAAGATTAGGTTGGGGGAGAAACTGAGTAAGGGAAACCACATCAGAAGGCTGTTGAGACAGACAGGACACTGACACTAAGGGGTGGCTGTGGGGGTGGAGAGGAGTGTCACATTTGCAGGGTATCTTATGTATAAAATCGCCCGGACCAGTTGACTGTTGAAGGGGGTGAGGAAGAGGAAAGATTTCAGGATAATGCAAACATTATCACAGGGCCGACCCTGATCACTCAGACAGCCATAAAGGAGACTAAACTCAGAGGGAGGAGATGGTAGATTTTTAAAAGCTTTATATTATGAAATATTACACAACCATAGAAAGGTAAAAAAAAAAAAAAAGAGTAAATGTGCTGTATAATAATAATGAAGGCATTTTTTACTTGTTACCTTTGATTTACCTGTGGAATCTAGCTGGAAGATCTGTTCTAGAACAGAGTTCACAGGTGTAAGATTATGTAAATGAGCACTTTTTGGTCTCAAGTCACAGAAACACCACCCACACAAAGGGAAATGTATAATAAGGACCCAAGAACCCAAGGACAGGAGTGAAGCTGGGTGTTGGGAAGGAACTAGAACCAGGGACTCATAGCATCAGAAATGGTCTCTCCAATGCTCCCATCTGCTGGCTGGTTCTTCCACTTCTCTGGTCCATGTGATGGGAATGGGATCACAGAGAGTTCCTCACTTTTACATTTGATAGATGTAGTCACCCAGGCAGTCATTCCCTCTCAGCTCCGAAGTTCCAAGGAAGAGAACTGCCTTGTCCCGCGAGCAGGAAGTGTTGGCCCAGTAACTCATGGCTAGGCACCAGGTGACATGGTAGGAACCACTCAGAAAATGTGCTTCCTCTAATGGTCCTGCTCCTCGGAGAACCCAGCAAATGCCCACGACAGGGCAGAAGTGGTTGGACTCCCCCAAGGACAGAGAGGAGAGCAGTGGTTCTGAACTTGGGCTGCACGTTGGAATCACCTGGAAAGCCCTAAGAAGACTGCCTGGGCCCTACCTCCTGGGAGGCTCTGATGGTCTCCGTCTGGGGTGTGGCTACACCGTCAAGCTTTAATTCTCCTCTCTCTCTCTCTTTTTCTTAAAAGATATTATTCATTTTTGTGAGAGAGAGTGAGAGTGCACAAGCAGTGGAGAGGGAGAAGCAGACTCCCCGATGAGCAGGGTGCAGGATCCCAGGACCCTGGGATCATGACCCCTTCCGAAGGCAGGCGCTTAGCTGGCTGAGCCACCCAGAGTCCCTACAGTGTTGAGCTTAAAAAAAAAAAAAAAAAAAAAAAAGACCTTCCCAGGTGCTTCTGCTGTGCCCCCAAGCTTGTGAGGTTCTGCCTGCGCTGCTCCCTCCAGATCACCTGGAGCCTTCATTGGCCAGGTCCGGACGGAGCCCTAGATCCCCAAGCCAAGGCACTCACTCCCAGGAGATGCTGCCCTCCCCTGCCCTCGGGTGGCTCCGGGCAGCGAGGTTCAAGTGCAGCGCGGCCCAACAGAGCTCTGTGTGGCGGCAGAACATTCCTCAGCCGCGCTGCCGGGTCCGGGGGCCACCACTGGCTGCACACGCTCACTGAGTACCTGAAATGTACCTAGTGAGACTGAAGGACTGGAGTCCTTTATTTGAATTAAATTGAATTTGAAGAACCGCACTTGGCTGATGACTACTGTATAGGACAGAACAGGTGTCCTGGGTCTCAGCTGCAGGTGGAGGGCACATCCGAATGGCTTGTGACCTTTCCTCACCAACCTCAGTGCCACTGCAGCTGCGGCTGTTCTCACCCTCCCCAGCTCAGGCCCTAAAACCGTGGAAGAGTTCCGTGGTGGGGTGGGGGTGGGGACAGAGGGATGAAGAATGTGTGCCGGAGAAGGCCCACGGGTGATTCTGAAGCAAGTCCTTACTCATCCCGTGAGAGCCATGCCAGAGAGCAGTCCTGTTACAAACCTCCCCAAAACCTAGTGACCTGAAGCAGTGATACTGATTTTTCTTTTTTCTTCTGCTTCTTTTTTTTTTTTTTTTAAGATTTTATTTATTTAGGGCGCCTGGGTGGCTCAGTGGGTTAAAGCCTCTGCCTTCGGCTCAGGTCATGGTCCCAGAGTCCTGGGATCGAGGCCCGCGTCGGGCTCTCTGCTCAGCGGGGAGCCTGCTTCCTCCTCTCTCTCTGCCTGCCTCTCTGCCTACTTGTGATCTATCTCTCTGTCAAATAAATAAATAAAATCTTAAAAAAAAAAGATTTTATTTATTTATTTGACAGACAGAGATCACAAGTAGGCAGAGAGGCAGGCAGAGAGAGAGAGAGGAGGAAGCAGGCTCCCTGCTGAGCAGATGCGGGGCTCCATCCCAGGACCCCGGGATCACGACCTGAGTGGAAGGCAGAGGCTTTAACCCACTGAGCCACCCAGGCGCCCCGATACTGATTTTTCTTATAAAGCTGTTTTTTTTTTCTTTTTAAGATTTTATTTACTTATTTGAGAGAGTGATCGAGAGAGAGAGCATGAGCAAAGGGAGCAGCAGGTAGAGGGAGAGGGAGAAGCAGGCTCCCCGCAGAGCAAGAAGCCTGATGCAGGGCTTGATCCCAGGACCCTGAGATCATGACCTGAGTTGAAGGCAGACGCTTAACCCACCAAGCCACCGAGGTGCCCCAATAAATCTGTTTTAAAGAGGGCTCAGTGGGGAAAGCTTGTCTCTGTTGCACACTTGACCTGGTGTGAAAGTTGGAGGAGAGTCATCTGAGGAGTGGCTCACTTACAGGTGGGTGGCTGATGTTGGCTGTCATTTGGGACTGTAGCTGGGACTTGGAACAGGACACCTACATGTATCTTGCTTGGGCTTCCTCACACATGGTGATTGAGATAGATAGATGATAGATGACAAATGATCGATCAATAGACAGATAGCAAGTCCAAGCCATGTGGGAGCTCTGTCCCTTTTTAAAATTATTTTTATTTTTATTTTTTAAGTATATATATTTTAAAGATTTTATTTATTTATTTGACAGAGAGAGATCACAAGTAGGCAGAGAGGCAGGCAGAGAGCCGGGGAAGCAGCCCCCCCACTGAGTGGAGAGCCCGATTGTGAGGCTCGACCTCAGGACTCTGAGACCATGGCCTGAGCCGAAGGCAGAGGCTTAACCCACTGAGCCACCTAGGTGCCCCTAAAATTATTTTTATTTTTAAATATTTTTTTCAAGTAATCTCCACACCCAACATATGGCTTGAATTCACAACCCTGAGATCAAGAGTCATATGTTCCACAAACTGAGCCAGCCAAGCACTGCCCCTCACCTTTTAAAACAATTTATTTATTTAATTTTTTAAAGTTTGTTTGTTTAAATAACCTCCACACCCATTGTGGGACTTGAACCCACAGCCCTGAGATAAAGGGTCACATGCTCCACAGATGGAACAAGCCAGGCACCCCCCCCCCCCTCTCTCTCTTTCTCTCTATTTTTAAAGATTTATTTATTCATTTTAGGCGGGGGAGGGCAGAGAGAAAATCTTTCAAGCAGACTCCCCGCTGAGTGTGGAACCAGAAGGGGAGACTGATCCCACAACCCACAAGATCACAACCTGAGCCAAAACCAACACTCCAACGCTCAACCAACTGAGCCACTCACAGGCCCCCTGTCCCTTTGTTTTTCAGCCTAGGCTTGGGATGTGCTGTCAGTTCTACTCTCTTCCATTCATTAGAAGTCAGTCACTAAGGCCAGCCTCTGTTCAAGAGACCTGGAGTGGGGAGGGCACGGGGGAGGGTGGGGGGGTGGTGGAGGATATGACAAGACCCCACCCTATGATAAAAGGAATGTCAAGGAATTTGCAGACATGTTTAAAACCACCACATAGGGGCACCTTGGTGGCTTAGTAGGTTAAAGCCTCTGCCTTTGGCTCAGTTCGTGGTCTCAGGGTCCCACATTGGGCTCTCTGCTCAACAGGGAGCCTGCTTCCTCCTCTCGCTCTGCCTGCCTCTCTGCCTACTTGGGATCTCTGTCAAATAGATAAATAGAATCTTAAAAAAAAAAAAAGTTTGAGGGGCGCCTGGGTGGCTCAGTGGGTTTAGCCTCTGCCTTCGGCTCAGGTTATGATCTCAGGGTCCTGGAATTGAGCCCCGCATCGGGCTCTCTGCTCAGCGGGGAGCCTGCTTCCTCCTCTCTCTGCCTGCCTCTGCCTGCTTGTGATCTCTCTCTGTGTCAAAAAATAAATAAATAAAATTTTAAAAAAAAGTTTTAAAACCACCACAACACTTAAGAGGGAAGAGCCCCTTGGACAGAATTCTGCACACGGCAGCCCACAAGCCCGCCACCTAGTCTAGGAGAATTAAGTTTTCTCTCGCTGGTTCCAGGTACAATGAGGTTCCCCCATGAACATCTACCCCCAGGAGCACCCCATCATCAACCCCAAAGACACCCCCCACCAAGGCTTGTTTCATAGACTTCTGACCCAGAAACTTCTCTATCGCCCACACTCCTTGAGTAACTTCCTGATATCTGGTTTCAGAAACTCTTGAGCAGTGGAGTGGGAGGAACCTGAGGGTCAGGACATCTGGGGTTCTGATCCCCGCCATGCAGAAGGTTGTAAAAAAAAAAAAATTGCAGGCTGGGGAACCTGGCTGGCTTAGTTAATGGAGCATGTGACTCTTGAACTCAGGGTTGTAAGTTCGAGCCCCACGTTGGGTGTAGAGATTACTTAAAAATAAAAAAATCTTTTTTTTTTTAAATAAAATCTTAAAAAAAAAAGAATGCAGGCTTATTCGGGAATGAGGCGATCACAAGCAATAATTTCCTTCTCTATGTTTCAATTTTCTATATTATTTTTATTATTTAGCGTTTTTATTGTAGTAGAATACATACAACATAAATTTTACCATTTTAATGATTTTTTTAAAAAGATTTTATTTGTTTATTTGACACAGAGAGAGATCACAAGTAGGCAGAGAGAGAGGGAGAAGCAGGCTCCCCACCAAGCAGAGAGCCTGATGCGGGGCCTGATCCCAGGACCCTGAAATCATGATCTGAGCTGAAGACCCAGGCTTAACCCACTGAGCCACCCAGGTACCTCCATTTTAATGATTTTTTTTTTTTTTAAGATTTTATTTATTTATTTATTTACTTACTTATTTGACAGACAGAGATCACAAGTAGGCAGAGAGGCAGGCAGAGAGAGAGGAGGAAGCAGGCTCCCTGCCGAGCAGAGAGCCCAAGGCGGGCCTCCATCCCAGGACCCTGAGACCATGACCTGAGCCAGAAGCAGAGGCTTTTTTTTTTTTTTTTTAAGATTTTATTTATTTATTTGAGAGAGAGACAGTGAGAGGGAGCATGAGCGAGGAGAAGGTCAGAGGGAGAAGCATACTCCCCATGGAGCTGGAAGCTGGATGCGGGACTCGATCCCGGGACTCCGGGATCATGACCTGAGCTGAAGGCAGTCGTCCAACCAACTGAGCCACCCAGGCGTCCCAGAAGCAGAGGCTTTAACCCACTGAGCCACCCTTGCGCCCCCATTTTAATGATTTTTAAGTGTACAAGTTAGTACACAGCTGTGCAACCATCACCACCATCTATCTTGAGAATGTTTTCATCTTGTCAAACTGAGATTCTGTACCCACTAAACAACAGCCCCCCCGTTCCCCTTTCCCCCCAGCCCCCTGTTCCCCTTCCCACCCAGACCCCGACAACCGCCATTCTACTTTCTTTGTCCTCGTGACTTTGCTTGCTCTGCAGAACTCGTACTAGTGGAATTCTATAGTATTTGTCCTTCTGTGACGGGCTTATTTCACTTAGCACACGGTTTTCTTTTCTTTTCTTTCTTCTTCTTTTTTTTTTTTAAGATTTTATTTGTTAGAGAGAGTGAGTGAGCACGAGCAGGGGGAAAGGCAGGTGAAGGGAGAATCAGGCTCCCGGCTGAGCAAGGAGCCCAATGTGGGACTCGATCCCAGCCCTCTGGGATCAAGAACTGAGCTGAAGGCAGACGCTTAACCAACTGAGCCACCCAGGCGCCCCCAGCATATGGTTTTCAAGGTTCACCCATGTTGTAGCAGGTGTCAGACTGTCCTTCCTTTTTAGGGCTGAATAATAATCCGCTGTGTCTATGCATAGATAGGTATGCATATGGCATTCTGTTTATCCATTCCTCCGTTGATGGACATTTGAGTTTTTCCCACCTGTTGGCTTCTGTGAATAACACTGTTAATCAACACTGGTGTGCAAATACCTGTTTGACTCTGTGCTTTCAGTTCTTTTGGATATACATAGAAGTATAATTGCTGGATCACCGGGTAATTCTATTTTTAATTTTTTAAGGAACTAGTTAAAAAATATTAAGCTTTTTTTTTTTTTTTTTTTTTTTTAAGTGATAGGAGAATTAAAACATACAGGGGCATCTGGATGACTCAGTCAGTTAAGCATCTAACTCTTGATCTCAGCTCAGGTCATGATCAGGGTCATGAGATCAAACCCCAAGTCAGCCTGCATGATGAGCATGGAGCCTGCTTGGGATTTCCTCTCTCTTTCTCTGCACCCGCCCCGCCCCCGCCCCCACCTGTCCCTCCTGCGCACAAGCGTGCTCTCTCTCTCAAAAAAAAAAAAAAAAATAAAATAAAATCCAATTTTGATTCCAGATCGTGTCCGATCTTCCTGGTTTTAATAATGTTATTCTTCTAGAGTCTTGTTTTTTTAGGAAAGACTAAAACAGAACATACATAATTTTCAGATTTTATATATGTATTTATTATTTAGATTTTTAAAAACTTTTTTATTGTAAATACATGTAACAAAACTCATTATCTTACACTATTCTTTTAAAAGATTTTATTTATTTATTTATTTGACAGAGAGAGCACAAGCAGGGGGAGAGGCAAGGAGAGAGGGAGAGGGAGACTCCCCACAGAGAGCAAAGCTCGATGCGGGTCTCAGTCCTAGGACCCTGGGATCATGACCCTGAGCTGAAGGCAGAGGCTTTACCGACTGAGCCACTCAGGAGCCCCCTAACCTGTTTTTTTTTTTTTTTCTTTAAAGTTTATTTATATTTTTTAGTAATCTCCACACCCAAAGTACCGGGTGACTCATGACCCTGAGATCAAGTCACATACCCTCCCAACAGAGCCGACCAGGCACCCTAATTTTCACCATTTTTAAGTGTCCAGTTCAGTGATATCAAGTTCAGGTTTATTTTAAGGCTTATGATCTCATCAAATTATAATCACATCAGGTTTCCCCATGTGTCTGGGGCCAGGAGCCTCCAGACTCTACTCCCACCTACTCCGTCCCACGCCACACTTTGTGCTCCTTCCCATCCTTTCCTCCAAGTCTCCAGGACTCAGCAAGGGGAGTCAGGCTGCCCTTGTGACCATCTGGTAAGACGCTTACGTTTCAGTGTACATTCATATTACATATTTTTTAGCCTTTCTCATTAGATGGATGTCATTTTGCAAAAGAAAATATGAACTCTGAGTAAGAGTTGCGTTGTGTTCAGTTGCTTGCTGGACTAGGAATTTATAGCTGTGCTTCTCTGGTCCCTAACACATACATGGGTCGTGTGACTTTGGGCACGACACGGCCCTTATGTGGGGCCTGCTTGTCATCTGTCCGCCATCGAGTCAAACTAGACCATCTCTGAAGGGACCCAAGTGGCTGAATACACTCCCTCATGCCCCTCCCCCAGGATCCTCTGACCCCTGACCCCAGGAGAAAGGACCAGGGTGGCAAATGTCCAGAGCCTTGGAGATAGGCCTCAGCCCGACTGTGGATTCTTCCCAGAGGCCTTACTCTGCTCATACCCACACCTCACCTCACAGATGTCTTCCAGCCAAAACTGAGACCACATGGCCTGAAGACAAAGAGATGTATGTTCGTGAGAAGGATGGGGAAGGCTGGAGGGGGGTGTGGGTTGGGTGGCGGGAGCAGGTTTTGTGGGGTCCTATGGGCAGGCAGGGGACAGGGCAACCCCGTATGGGGGGAAGCCAGGAGCCTCGGGGCTCTGCAAACCGACCTCTTTCTCTGTCTCTGGGTGAATGTTCTGGGGCCTGGGGCCTGACTATGGGGTGAGCCGGAGTTCAGTACAACCAACCACTGCCCGTTCGGGCCCCACCTCTCTGCAGGAAGCGCCTCTCCACCACACTGACCACATCCCCCCACGTCGCCTAGGAAACCCCACTGGGCCTAGAGGAGTTGGGGCACTGTCGCCCAGCAACAGGTGGTGCCCTCCCTTCCGCCCTCATCTGAGGCCGCTGCGGCACCCTCCTCCACAGGGAGGAGAGCTCTGAACAGAGAGCCAGGAGCCCTGGGGCTGCCCCGGGGTGAGGCCCCTGTAGGTGTGGGGCCCGGCGGGCAGAGACAAGCAAGGGAGACAGAGTCGGTAGTGGCGGCAACAGGTACAGTGGGGACGCCTGACGCCTAGCACGACAGCAAGCAAAGTGGAGCCTGGAGAGAGCAAGACCTACTTTACGGGGAGAGTCGTGAGGCTGCAGGAACATCCAAGGTGCCAGCCTACGGCGGGTGGGTGCACACACACAGGATGGGAGCCGGCAGGGAGTGGGGGGAGACTCTTATTTCCTTACCCACGACTTCCTCTGAGGCTCCAGCAAGACCTAGGACACAGGGGTGTATGGGGGTGCTAGGCAGGAGGAAAAAACCCTTGGGGGGCCCTTAGATTTTTGTCTGAGGCACCCCTGGGTCGAAGAGGGAACCAGGGCTTCTGGAAGCGAGCTGGGTGGGGAGCCTGAGCAGGAGTGTTGGGCTCCCAGACACAGAGGGTCCCTGGCTCTCCAGGCTTCTGTCTCTCTCTTGCCCTTTTGGGTCCCCTTGGCTCCTCTATCTGCCTGGGTCTGTTTTCCAGGCCAGATACCAAGCCCCTTGGGCCTCTGCCTCTGTCCTCACTGTGGTCTGGACACTCACTGCCTCTCTTGCCCTCTAGGCCGTGCCCACCCGGTCTCATTGCCTTCCTCTCCCCACCCTTGTCTCTCCAGATGCCTTCCACTCCAGAGCAGCCCTTTGGGCACACGGGGGGCCTCCCTGCGCCAGAGATGGGTTCGTGGCCCCCACTGCCATGCGGACCCTGCATCCCCATCATGCTGGCCCTGGCCTCCCTCGCCGCTCTCTTCCTCCTGACCACAGCCGTGTTGGCAGAACGCCTGTTCCGCCGCTCTCAGCACGCAGACCCCAGCAACCACGCGCCCACCCTGGTCTGGCGCCCCGGAGGAGAACTGTGGATCGAACCCAGGGGCACCCCCCGAGAGCGTTCGGAGGACTGGTACGGCTCTGCGGTCCCCCTGCTGATGGACCGGGCCCCAGACCCTCCCACCCCAGGGGGCACCTTGGAGGCCCGGGCAACAGCCCCGCCTGCCCCTTTTGCCCCCCCCACCCCTTTAGCCCCCCTCTCCCCTCCCAGCTCCTTGGGACCCCACACCCCACCCAGGGCCCCAGCCCGCAGCACCTTCTGGGGACCCCAGGCCTTGGACGAGAGGCCCTGCGCCCCAGGCTTGGTGAGCTGGGCTGAGCCGGAACACAGGCCAGAGGCCATCGTGCACTTGGGGAGCCCCCAGGCCCAGAGGCAGCAACTAGGAAGCCCTGATCCTGAGTGGGGCCCCCAGCCTCGGGTCACCCTGGAGCAGATCTCCGCTTTCTGGAGGCGCGAAAGTCGGACCAGTGTGGGGTTCTGAATCCCCAAGGCCTGGGGGATTGGCCTCCCAAAGACCCCTGAGTTAGGCCCTATCTCAGAGTCTCTCTGAGGCCTTAAGGACCTGAAGCTCTAGCTCAGGAACCCAACCTGATACCCGGGGCCCCAGGAAGAATGCCCCCCAACGCGCTGCCGGCCTTTTACATCTGGATTTCAATTCTCTGGATCTGGGGCCCCGCCCTGGACAGGCTCCGTGTGGACAGAACTGATGCTCCAGGGGAAGCTCAGAAGTGCTCCCTCTGACTGCCTGGGGCTGCAGCCTGCTACGAGCAGCACGGAGAACTGGGGGGTGGGGGGGCAGACTCTGGGCCAGAAGCCACCGAAATCACGTTGCAGATTCAGATCTCAAGGTACCAAAGAGGCAGAAAATAGCATCATCACGAGGCTTCCACCTTCCTTCCTTGTGCACCTAAGATGCCGGGACCGGAGTGCAGGAGTCCCATGGATGCCAAAGAACAGGCTGAGTGTGGATGACGAGGGTCTGTCCCGCCAGCAGGAGAGGACAGGAAGCCAGCCTCCTGGAGCCACAGATCACACCTCCAGAAACACACACTCAGAGGTCAAGACCAGGCAAAGGAACGTCTTATTACAGCTCAACTGTGGCTTTGACTCCCATCTTGCAACAGGGACTTGGTCAGCCAAACTGGAGAGGTCCCTTCCTTCCTACAGCTGGGACTTTGCATCAAGGGCAATCAGCAGGCAGCCCTCCGACTCTGACCCCTCCAGGGTGAGGGAGGCCAGCGGAAAGGAACCCTGCCCGAGGACAGAGCAGCTCCTAATACCAGGCCACTAGCTACCCTCCCTCCCATCTGTGGCTACCCTCCCTCCCAGCTGTGGCTACCCTCCCTCCCAGCTCGCTGAATCAGTCCAGAGAGACAGATCTGCCCCACGGCAGGCTTATTTAAAAGTCTCCACCCTGGAGAAATGGAGCACAGAGATGTCCTTGGCCCTAAAGTCGTCTCTCTGAGCTGACCTCCTCTCTGGGATCGGAGACAGGAGCTGGAGAGAGGGGAAGGAGTTTCCATTCCCAAGGGGTCCGATTTCCCCAGCTTCAGTCATGGACGGTTGGGATTTTTGTTGAATCGCTTTACCACCTGTCCTATTATTTACTTTATGTTTTTCTTTAAGATGACTTACTATTTGCTTAATAAATTTATTTTGAAAGGAACCTTTTTGGTATCACTTCTGCAAATGGAAAACCAGTATCACTTGACATAAATAGAAGGTACAACATGGGAAGAAATAACAAGGTAAACCAAGATATTACAAGGTAAACAAAGATACTACTTAGATCTCGTTCCCTCCCTGCTGGAAGCATTCATTGACTCAAAGACCCGTACTTTGTTAAAAGAAAAGGGAACCAAAGGATCAGCAAGGGTTAGGAAAGTGTTAGACATTCTGTACCACCGTGAAACCTCCCCCACTCCCCACCCCCGCCCCCAAGTACTGAAACAGACTGAGAGTCCTACAAAGGAAGGAGCCATCCTGTGCTACTTAATGGCCAGGAAACTGCCCCCCCCACCCCGCTCCCGGTTCACACCCAGGAAATGCTGCTGGACAGGGGCCAAGAGTCAGCTCTTCCTGCGGGCTCAGGAGAGCCTCAGAGCACTTGGGCTGGACCTCCCCTCGGTCCCCCTGGATGCTTGAAGGAAGGAAGTCGACGTAACAGCAGGACACTCTGAGCCAGGCCCTGGGGGCGGAGGAATCAGACCTAGCCCCTGCTCTCGAAGAGTTCAGTCCCTCCAGTGGCAGAGGTGGGGTTGAACGGGGGTGACGTAAGACACGGACACAGAACTGATCCAAGCTAGGGATCAGGGCTCCTGCCCCATCTCCGTCCCTCAGGAGCTGGATAACGGTGTCACTTCTCACGGTCACCGTCAGCTGACAGGACCGGTTTGCGGGGACTCTGCCTGCGGGGACTCTGCCTATGGGGACCAAAGAGTCCAGCAGGGAAACACACAGACATGCAGTGTTCGCCCCGCTCTCCATCTGGCTTTGCCACACACGCACTCGGAGACTTCAGGAAAGTGGTTGTTCTGTTACTGGGACTCACGCTCTTTCTCTGTGCAAGAAAGTTGAAAGTTGAGCAAGATGCCCTATGCAGACTTTTATAGCTTGACCTCTAAGGACACAGTGACATGAAGGACAGGTGTGCGCATGCGTGGATGAGCGTGAGTTTCCCGCCACCGCCGCGCCCCGTCTGCTGTCCCCAGAGTCACCTTTATGTTCCCAGACCCAGACCAGGGGCCACACGTTCCAGGAGCCCAAGGAAAGGGGAATGGACTGCCAGGCTGGTGGATTCACAGAGTGTTAGTTTTACCCTTTATCATTCCTCTTTGTCTTAAACCTCTGCCTCTTGTTTTTAAGCCCCTCTTGTTACTTTCTCACGTTGAGTCCTTTTTATAAAATTCTTCCTATAACTCTGTTGTCTGGAGTCCTAGGGTGCTTACTTTCAATCATGACAGATGGTTTCCTCTTAAGTTTCTAATTTGGGACTGTGAACTCGGAGTCCGCAGGGCCTTATCAGTGGGAAGCCACGTGACTAGGTTTGAGGGTGTCTTTCTAGAAAGGTTCCGTGTTTGCTCCCCTCAAGGATGCTTCAAGGGTATACCCAACCCTGGACCGTGTTATTTGTTCACTCTATCTGGCTTTCCATGACCCTGAAGATGGTGTCAACTCGAACCCCAAATCTGAGCCAGGGCAAGCCTTTGGCTTGCCGGGAAAGATTTTCTATTGCCATCAGATCTCAGGGTGAAGCCGGCAAGGTTCTTCTGTGCCCTCTGAGCTGATGGAAAGATTTTTTATTTAATTTAATTAATTAATTTATTTGACACAGAGAGAGAGACACAGTGAGAGAGGGAACACAAGCAAGGGGAGTAAGAGAGGGAGAAGTAGGCTTCCCGCAGAGCAGGGAACCGAACACGGGGCTCGATCCTAGGACCCTGGGATCATGACCTGAGCCGAAGGCAGACACATAAGACTGAGCCACCCAGGTTCCCTGATAGAAAGCTTTTTTTCCCAGTTTACTCTTTTTTTTCCCAGTTTACTCTTAGAGGGTGTCCCCCTTTAAGGAGGGAGGAATTTCATATTAGGGTCCCTGTTTTCAATGGCCCAGGAGAGACCTCATCTCCAATCTCTAGGTGAGGGTAGAACCCAAGCCCCTGTGTTGCCAAGATCTACAGCCTCAAAGCTCTGGTTTTTTAATTTCCTTTTTGTGTGTGTGTGAGGGGGGAATCCCCTTCCTTTCCCAAAACCCAGTTGCGCGTTCTGAAGGATGTTTACTTGATTTTATGCCGAATTTCTACATGTTTCCTGGTGGGGATGAGCTCGCCAGATTATACCGTTCACAACATCACAAGACCCAGACTATTCCCTCTATAAACAAGTTCAAATCTCTTCTACCTTAAAACAACCAGCCAACCAACAACCAATTCTCCACAGTTCACCACATGTGACCTTGCACTGCCTTCATGGCCAAACTTCTGGAAAGAGCTGTCTGTCCTAACAGCCTACATTTTCTCCTCTCCCCTTATGCTCTCACCATAATCATGAAAGATTTTATTTATTTGTTTGTTTATTTATTTATTTAACAGAGAACGAGAGAGAGAAAGCACAAGCAGGGGCAGCAGCAGAGGGAGAAGCAGGCTCCCCGCTCAGCAAGGAACCTGATGTAGGGCTCAACCCAGGACTCTGGGATCACAACCTGAGCTGAAGGCAGAGGCCCAGTTGACTGAGGCACCCAGGCATCCCTGACCTGCATAGTTTAATTAAAGAACACTGTATAGCCTCCTGTGGGCAGCATTAGACGTTTTGGTTCTTTCCTTTTCTTTTTTTGAAGATTTTATTTATTTATTTGACAGAGAGAGAGAGAGAGAGAGAGAGAGAGAGAGATCACAAGTAGGCAGAGAGGCAGGCAGAGGAAGAAGGGGAAGCAGGCTCCCCGCTGAGCAGAGAGCCCGATATGGGGCTTGATCCCAGGACCCTGAGACTATGACTTGAGCCAAAGGCAGAGGCTTAACCCACTGAGCCACCCAGGCGCCCCATTTTGGTTCTTTTCTTGACCCATTCTCTTCATTTGACTTCTATGACTCCACACATAACTGATTTCCCTTCCCACCCGCTGACCATCCTCTCTGACTTGTTTGCTCTCTGCCTTCTTCAGTGGTCCATCCTGGATGGCTTTTGCTCTCTGCTGCCACACTTCTCCTGAGCAATCTCACTGAGACCTGCTGTCTCAGACCTGACAATCCCTAAGTCTCCACCACTAACGGCGGCAGATATAGTCCTCCTATGCATATGCTCTGCTCTGCCATTATTCCAAAGGAGTAGTAAGAATGGGAGAGAAGGGCGCCTGGGTGGCTCAGCTGGTTAAGCAATTGCCTTCAGCTCAGGTCATGATCCCAGAGTCCCGGGATGGAGTCCCAGGATGGAGTCCCAAGATGGAGTCCCGAATCAGGCTCCCAGCTCCATGGGGAGTCTGCTTCTCCCTCTGACCTTCTCCTTTCTCATGCTCTCTCTCTCAAATAAATAAATAAACTATTCAAAAAAAAAAAAAAAAAAGAATGGGGGACGCCTGGGTGGCTCAGTGGGTTAAAGCCTCTGCCTTCAGCTCAGGTCATGATCTCAGGGTCCTGGAATCAAGTCCCGAGTCGGGCTTTCTGCTCAGTGGGGAGCCTGCTTCCTTCCTCTCTCTCTGCCTACTTGTGATCTCTCTGTCAAATAAATAAAATCTTAAAAAAAAAAAAAAGAACTGTGCCTACCTACCAGTGATTAAAAAAAAAAAAAAAAAAAGAATGGGAGAGAAACAGGATGACTATTAGAAGATTATCTCAGAACTGTTCCACAGCTATCCCTGGGGACAGAGTCAGCATTCGTCCCCAGGATAAAACCAGAAAAAAAGAAAAGACAAGGGTCATGAATTCACCTGGGTAAAGAGGCCAAGCAAGGAGACAGGTGGCCAAGGGGACCAGGGGACAGAATTGGGAAGGACCACATGCCTGTCTGTAGGGACAGCAGCCACTCAGCTCTACGAATCATGTTTGTCCCGATTTTCCAACAGGAGCTGGAAATCTGGGTTTTTAGGTAAAATCAACCAAAATGTTGGCTGCTTTATATATATGTGTGTGTATTCTAATAAAAGCCAAATGAAAAAAGTCTGTGGGTCACGTGTGGTTCATGAACTGTCAGTTGAAGGTCTTTTTTTTTTTTTTTTTAACATAGGCTCCATGCATGGAGCCCAGCACGGGGTTTGACCTCACGACCCAAAGATCAAGACCTGAGCTGAGATCAAGAGTTGGATGTTCAGGACTCTTGGGAGGCTCGGTCGTTAAGCATCTGCCTTTGGTTCAGGTCACAATCTCGGGGTCCTGGGATCGAGCCCCGAACCTGGCTCCCTGCTCAGCAGGAAGCCTGCTTCTCCCTTTCCCTCTGCTGCTCCCCCTTCTTGTGCTCTCTCTCTGGCAAATAAATAAATAAAATCTTCAGAAAAATATTTTTGAAAATTATATAGTGGTGACATTTTACCACTCTATAAAAATACTAAAAACCACTGAACTTAACACCTCAAAAGGGTGAATTTTATGGTATCAAATTACATCTCAATTTTCTGTGACTACATCGAGAAGAGGGGATTAGATATATTATTTAAAGTTATAATGATAATCAATAGAAAGACTACCAATAAAAGGAAACCAAACACAGGCGCCCGGCTGGCTCAGTCGGTAGAGCATGGGGCCCTGGCTCTCAGGGTCATGAGTTCAAGCCCCACACTGGGTGCAGAGATTAATGACCCAAATATAGAGATAAAATTAAAATTTAGAAAACAATAAAACTAATAAAAATAAAGAAAAGAAAAAGTGGGCATAAGCTAAATTCTCTGTCCTTCATGTACAGAGTTGATAGAGCTTTCAAAGCTATAAATCATCATCTTTACAATTCAAGAGAGCCCCCAGAAGAATTCAAAACAACTCCTTAAGAGTGGGTCTCTCCAGGGAATAGCAGTGAATAGAGATTTTTACTTCTTCATTTTATAACCTGATAACTAAATTAATTAACATATGAAAAATAAAGGCGAAGATAAATTAACTGTCAGAAAAGATGTATGAAGCTTTTTTTGGTTCTATCTTAATTATTTTATGCAGAGCGTTGCTGAATTGTTGCCACGGAACAGGTCACGGAAACAGCTCTCCTGCACCTTCTCCAGCTTCCCCGGTGTACTTTTCATCTATTGGAATTAATTAGATTGGACTTTAAAAAATGCAAGTCTTGGGGTGCTTGGGTGGCTCAGTGGGTTAAAGCCTCTGCCTTCTGCTCAGGTCATGATCCCAGAGTCCTGGGATGGAGCCCCACATTGGGCTCTCTGCTCAGCAGGGAGCCTGCTTCCTCCTCTCTCTCTGCCTGCCTCTCTGCCTACTTGTGATCTCTGTCTGTCAAATAAATAAAATCTTAAAAAAAAAAATGTAAGGCTTACTTTAGCCCCTGAAGTCACTCATCTATTCGGGTAGTTAGTTTGCCTATTGGGGCGCCTGGGTGGCTCAGTGGATTAAAGCCTCTGCCTTCCGCTCAGGTCATGATCCCAGGGTCCTGGGATGGAGCCCCACATTGGGCTCCCTATTCAGCCGTGAGCCTGCTTCCCCCTCCCTCTCTCTGCCCGCCTCTCTGCCTACTTGCGATCTCTGTCAAATAAATAAGTAAAACCTTAAAAAAAAAAAAGATTTTATTTACTTATTTGACAGAGAGAGAGAGAGAGATATCACAAGTAGGCAGAGAGGCAGGCAGAGAGAGAGGGGGATACAGGCTCCCCACCGGGCAGAGAGCTCCACAAGGAGGACTAGATGAAGGGCTAGACCAGGCGTTCAAATGAGGGGTTCAACAAGGGGCTCAATCCCAGGACCCTAAGATCATGACCTGAGCCAAAGACAGAGGCTTAAACCTCTGAGCCACCCAGAAGCCCCTAGTTTACAAAAAATATAAAACTGTGTATGTACAATCCTTTATGTAAAATGCTGTGAAACTTCAGTGAAATCCCCTTCTGGCTCATAACATTCCAAGAAAACGAAACAAATCATGGAAAAAGAAAAGATGAACTATGCTTGGTTCTTGGTGAGATTACAGCGAAGGGGCTATTATTGTTGTTGTTTTGTAATGCGGGAAGAATGATTTTTTTATCCAGCCTCTAATAGATCAGCATTGTCCTTCACATATTGATATATTAGCCCAATAGAAATGCTTTCCTTTGGCTAAAGAACAACCAAATATCAAGAAGCAAGGGGCTTGGGGCGCCTGCATGGCTCAGTTGGTTTAGCATCTGCTTTCAGTTCAGGTCATGATCTCAGGGTCCAGGGATGAAGCCCCGCGTTGGGTTCTCTGTTCAGTGGGGAATCCACCTCTCTCTCCCACCTACTATGCTCTCTCTGCCTCAAACAAATAAATAAAATCTTAAAAAAAAAAAAAAAAAAGAAGCAAGGAGATCGTGGGATCGCTCTTCACTGGTACTGTCTCAGGCTTTGGAGTCTCTGTGCTGAATTGCTGGGAGAGAGGAAAGAGGTTCCCCAGCAACTCACCAACCCAGATCTGTCTCCCCCTGATCAATTTCCAGGAGGGCTGTACTAAGATTCCAGGGATCTGAAGAGCCCTCCATACCCGAAATGCAGAAAGCCCTCATCCCCCTGCTTCAGTCCCATTAATACAAGTGAGCAGTTGGAGACCTTATTCACAGCCTCATGGTGACATTTCCTTTGGTACTTTGTAGTTTGGTTTTACAAGCTGCAGCACTTAGGGCCACAGCAAGCAGGTCTTAAAATGTTACTGAGTAGCTGCCAAAAAGATCTATTACTCAGGAAGCGATTGGAACAAAGTACAGAGGTACTGAAATATTTATGGAATTTTACCTACCATATTGTCTTGAAGGGCTAGCAATAAATTAATACATGTGTCCACACCACGTAATACCACAGTGGGATTTTTTTTTTTTTTTTTAAGATCCAAAGCTGAATTGCTTTCAGATACCAAGAATGCCTTGCCATTTTTAAATGCTTTCCGTTTTTAACTTGGATTGGCACGCTCCGACTCAATGCCCACTGAGTTCACGGACTCTGTCAAGCTGGTTTGACCTCTTGCCTTCCCGACCCTCTGGATCGGGTGCCCCAGTCGGTGGGTGGCAGGAGGGCTGGGAAGAGGGACGAATAGACGGCAGGGGGTGGGCAGGTGGGTACATGGAGGTCCGTGCGTGAATATGAGCCTGGGTATCTCTGGAGCACGCAGGGCCTTAAAAAGTCAGAGAGACCTGGAGCAGTTGGATGGGGACCTGGTGAGGGGATTAAGCTGGAAAAGTGGGTGGGAGAAGGAACCGCGGCACAGCTCTCCTCAGTTCTCATTCCTGAGCAGATGCACTGGGTACATTCATGGCCTCCCTGGCTGCTGTCTTTGGAACCCAGAAAGGAAGACGGAAGCCGAAGAAAGGCGGTAGGATCGCAGTGCCCTCTGGTGGCCACGAGGGGACTTGACATTTGGTTAGTCTTAGGTACAATTATTTTTATTGTCTATTTCTCCCAACCCTGCACCCCCACTAGACTATAAAGTCCACGAGGACAGGGACTTGCGTCTGTTTACTCATTGTTGATTATCCAGTGTCTAGAATAGTGCCTGGTACATAATAGGTGTTCGATGCATATTTATTGAACGAGTGGCTGGTAGATTTCCAACCCTGCTCCACCACTTTATGGATGTACGAAGCTGAGCAGTTCTCTTAACTTCCTAAGTCCTCAGTTTCCTCATGGGAAAGATGGAGACGCTCACCCCCACCCCTCATGAGCATGGAGGGAAAGAGACCTACCCAGACTGAGCAAGGGTGCTCAGTCAATGGGCGTTCCCTTCTCACCCACCAGCAAGCGCTGGTGAAGAATTATATGCTGACTGCGGCACCCAATTTGATGGGCACATTTGCCATAATGAGCATGGGCCTCCGCTGGGCACGGGGCAGCTTGGGGAAATCACCCAAACCTAATCCCGGGCTGGCCAGGGAAGAAGGAAGTGTAGCCGGCTAGAGTGATATCAGGTAAGGTATGAGATTCCTCCTCTTCCTATCCCACTCTCAACCTCTGGCCCCCACCTGCACATCCACACCCAACTCTTCCTACTGCCCTGAACCCATGGGGCTCCATCTGCCCTCTGGGCCTTTGCACACACTGCTTCCCCTGCCTGCATTCCCTCATCTCCAACCCCATTGCCACGACCCACATTCGAGGCTCTGAGGGGCAGCATCACCCTCATCCTGGGCTCCCTGAAACCGCCGTGGCCCCCTCACATGCATCCTTGTGCAGTGGACTCGGTCTACACTGCAAATATGCTTATCTCACTTTCCACTTTAGTCTGATTGTTCTCAGAATAGAATCCAAGTCCTCCGACCTACCATCTTGTGGTCTGGACCCAGCCCAGCTCCTAGCCATCTCGTCTCTCTTGATCCCATCTTCAAATCTTCCACCAAATAATCCAAGCCATTTCCTACCTCTGAGCCTTGCAGTCCCCTCTGCCTGGAAATCCACTCCCTTGCAAGGAAGGCATGTGTTACTTTTGCCTGCCCAGGATCCCTTTCCTTTTCCTCTGATAATGGTAACCCCTCGCAGCTCTTGGATCTGGAGGTGCCAATAGGGCTGACCCATTTCTGCCTTTGAGGGTGAGCTTGATCCCCAGACTTCTAGAGTTCTTTTTCTTTTCTTTTCTTTTTTTTTAAGATTTATTTATTTATTTGAGAGAGAGGCAGGGAGGGAGAAAACACAAGCTGGGGGAGCAGCAGAAGGAGAGAGAGAAGCAGGCTCCTTGCTGAGCAGGGATCCTGATGCGGAGCTGGATCCCAGGACCCCAAGATCATGACCTTGAGCAGAAGGCAGCTGCTTAACAGGCTGAGCCACCCAGGCACCTCTAGAGTTCTTTTTCCTTTCTTAATTGGGATGCTGTGGGTGCAGTACACATTTCCCAGTTGGCTGCAGCCCACTTCTCTTCATCTTATTCCAGCTTCTCCCATTTATTTTATCTGCTTGGGTCCTGGAGGCATCTGGATTTGAGATTCCTGGTACACTTCTCCCTTCTGCCTCTGTCAGGCTCTGATTCCCTCCTAGATGCCAAGTGTTTTGCCTTCCCATTCCTACTGTGTCCGTGAATCCTGATTTGCTTATCTTGATGCCCAGAAGTACCCCTGGTTCTGTGGGCATTCAGTTATGCCCCTTGGGGGCTGAGGAGCTGAGGCTCAGAGATCTAACTAAGTTCCATGGAGCCAGGAAGTCTGTCTCACTGAGCATGACTCTTTTCCCTGGAGAAAGGACAGGAGGCCCCAGTGCGTATTAAAAGAGCACAGGTGCAGCCCCAGGGGGTGTCTCTGGGCTGTGTCCTGGGAGAATGGTCCTTTCAGGTCAGGGCATCACCAAAAGCAGTGGCTTACCACTTCTACCCAGTATCTTTGCTAGATTCATCCCCACTGTGTGCTCTGAGCCTGCCCACAGCCGTGGCTCACACGTAATTGCTGTGTGAGGGATGGTCTTGGCTTGTCTGCGCCTTTCACATCTGAGATGAGCTCATTGCTTTCTTGATCTGCCCCATTCCTGGCAAGGGTCTGTAGGATTGAGGAAGGGGCCAAGGGCTAGTTTACGTCCATTAAGGCAGACTGGGACCCGCAGCCTCCCCCTGGGAAAGGAGCTATGTGGATGAGCTGTTTTCCTCTCCTTCTGGCAAAGGGCAGAGAAGACTGTGGGTTCTGGGAGGGGAGTACCTCTCCAGACTGGAGCCTTTCCGGGAAGAGTCACCTCAGTGACCATTTGTCCTGGGGAGCTCTCCTGTCACGTTTCCTCCCGGAGACAGCCTAGAAGGGTAGGGAGGCCAGACAAAGGAGCAAGTGAGCACTCGGGTGTGTAGGAGGGGGGAGGCTGGATCTAGAGCCTCCGTTTAGACCCTTGAGTCCTGACTTAGTAGGAAAGGAAGTCTGACATCTGAATGGGGACCTCCACCTGCCCTATCCCTTACTCCCTCAACCGGCCTTTGCTCTGGCCCCCGCTACCCTGTGTCCACCTTTTTCTCCCAACTAATAATAGCACTATGGAACCAGAACCGAAAGAGTACCAAATGGACGGTGCATGGTGGAGTCTGTTCGGGACCCCAGAAGTGAATGGGCAGCTTCTCACCTCCTGCCAGAGGTGAGAGGCAAAACACTTAATAACCAGTACAACATGGGCACCAACCACGTAGAATGTTCCAGCTGAATCTCAGACCTGATGCCACGAATGCTCAAATATAAGATGTCATTGACCATAAAATGTATTTACTATCACGGGAAAAACTTGTCCGTGGAATTATGACTAATGCCTGCTTGCTTGCTTGCTTGCTTGCTTTTTAAAAGATTTTATTTAAGAGAGAGCGTACCCATGGGCGGGGCAGGATTAGAGGGAGAAGTCGATGAGCTACGGTAAGGCAGGGTACACTGGAGCGGTCCCTTCAGCAAACAGCTTGAGGGAGAAATCCAGGGCGGGGGCAGCCTGGGTCAGCATCCCCAGAGAGATGACGTCGATGTGGGGCCCGCAGAACCGAGGGAGGTTGACCAGCGTGATGCCCCCGCTGGCCTCCACGCCCACACCCGGGAAGCGGGCCTTCAGCGCGGCGGCCGTGGGGTGCAGCTCCTGCGGGGACACAAGCCAAGGGGAAGTGAGGGTTCCCCCACGCAGGCG
The DNA here is from genome assembly GCF_002288905.1 of Enhydra lutris kenyoni. Taxonomy (NCBI): domain Eukaryota; kingdom Metazoa; phylum Chordata; class Mammalia; order Carnivora; family Mustelidae; genus Enhydra; species Enhydra lutris. Next base: position 5,817,914 of record NW_019154174.1, read on the forward strand.
CTTCCTGGGAAGCAGAGCCTGCCTCACCTCGGGCTTGAAGTTGTCCAGCAGAACGAGGTCCGCTCCCGCCTCGGCTGCCTCCACAGCCTCCTGCAGACTGCGGCACTCCACCTCCACCTTCAGGGCGAAGTCGGCCACCTGCCGCGCCCCCCAAACCGCCTGTGGGGCAGGTGGGCGAAGGGGACAGTGAGGACAGCGGCCCTGGGGTGGATAGTGAGAAGACCAGGCAGGCTGGTGGTTTCTCTCACAGGAGGTGAAACCACATGAAATGACCGCTTGGGTGGATCAGAAAAATGGCCAAACACCAGCCGTATTCGGCAGCTCGACGGGAGTTCGGTTTGACTCGAGAATATGGAAACTGGAAGGGGGCTCTTTCTGCCCAGGGGTCCTGTCCTCCTGCTATAATAAAAACTCCTTCTTGCACCGAGAAAAAGATAAAAATAAATAAATAAAACTGGAAGGCGTCTTCGAGAACATTTTTACCTAGGAAACCAGTCCCGGGAGCTAGGGTGACCTGCCCAAGGTGCCAGCGCCACCAACACCAGGTTCCCTGGAAGCATGCCCTTCGCTTTTGAACATCAGAGCAGGACCCCGAGTACCGGTAGAGAAGAGACGGCCACTCGCCCATTTGGCGGATAGAGCTCCCGGATAAGAGGGATCAAGGGGGTCCAGCAGCCCTGACTCCCAGGCCATTACTGTTCCCCAGGGCGTGGTTGCGGGGGCGGGTCCCCAGTAGAGCAGGGCTGCGGCGGGGAAATTGGAGCGGGGCTGGGGCAAGAGCACGGCTGGGCACATACCTTTTCCACGCCTCCGGCTGCCACCAGGTGGTTGTCCTTCACCATCACTAGCCCCCCTAGGTCGTAGCGGTGGGCCTTGGCCCCGCCCACCAGGAGCCCGTACTTCTCCACCAGCCGGAAGCCAGGCGTGGTCTTCCTCGTGCCCGCCACGTGCCCGGCCCAACCCGCCTCCCTGGCGGCCTCCACTGCGGCAGCGGCGGCGCTGGCCACCCCACTGCAGCGGGCCAGCGTGTTCAAGGCCACCCGCTCCCCCAGCAGCAGGCAGTGGGCGGGGCCCCGGACCTCGGCCACCCTGGCCACGGGCACCAGCTTTGAGCCTTCGGGGAGGAACCAGGAGACCTGGCAGTTGACTCGGGCAAAGATGGCATCAAAGAAGGGCCTTCCAGCCAGTACCCCGGGGGACTTGGCCCACAGGACCGCCTGCGAGGGGGCCGCCCCCGTGACCAGAGCTGCGTGGTTGGGACCCGGGCAGTCCTCTCGGAGCCAGTTGTCTGCCAGGGCGGCCAGAGTGGTGGGGGGCAGCAGCAGCGCCAGGCCTGGGAAGGAAAGACGGAGACCGGGGTTACATTTTGGCTGCCGCTCTGGGAGTCGGGAGTGGTTGTCGAAACATTTAAGGACCAGCGAAACTGGGGCCTAGCCCATCAGGGTCAAGATCTGGGGGTCCCGGGAGAGGACCTTGTGGACTGCACGAGGTTGTCAGATTAAGTAAATAAAAACACGGGACACCGAGGTAGATTTAATTTCTGGCGAACATCAAAGGTTTTTATGTTTTTGTTTTTAAGTGTAAATGATACTTACAACATACTTACACTTAAAAATTATCTGTTGAGTATCTGAAATTCAGATTTAACTGAGTGGCCTATAGTCTGTGGTAAACCTGTACAGATAGTGACCGACTGAAGAAGACCCGAGTCACCTGCTGCCTTTGCCGCTGGCCAGGCAGGACGCCAGTGTGTCTGCTCCATAGCTGTGGATACTGAGTAAAGGCAAGTAGGCTGAGGTCACACAGCAAATGGGTGGCAGAGTCCGACCCACCAGGCTGCATGGCGGTGGCCGTTGGTTCTTCTGCCTTTGCACCTCTTGCGTGGAGCACCCCGCCCCCTACACCTGATTTTTCAACGAACTCTCCTCTCTCTAGAGATGGGGTCTGTACAAGGAACGTGCAGGGGGAAACTGGGCTTGAGCCATTGCTCTGTGAGGCACAGCTTCAGGAGCGTGGGCGAGTCCTTTCCCGGTAAGAAAAAGAGTAGTGCCGGGGCTCCTGAGTGGCTCAGCGGGTTAAGCCTCTGCCTTCGGCTCAGGTAATGATCTCAGAGTCCTGGGATCAAGCCCCGCGTCTGGCTCTCTGCTTCCCCTCTTCTCTCTCTGCCTGCTGCTCCGCCTACTTGTGATCTCTCTCTTTCTGTAAAAAAAAAAAAAAAAAAAAAAAAGAGTAGTGCCCACGGTGGTCTTTTCCGCGGGCATATAGCGGTCAACCCGCTATTAGGTCTGTTGAACGGATGGGTGAGCTCAGACACGGTGCAACATCGCCATCTATCGGCCAGGAGAAGACCTGCAGCCCCATGTGCTCGAGCCCTGGATGGACGCGGCGCCTCTGTGGAGGAGGGGGAGATCATTGGATGACATGTTGGGGGATTTCAACTGGTTACTATGTTAGGCGGTTTTGTTTCGCTTCCTCACTTTTGCTCCAAGCTGAAGTTAAGACCAGGCGTTCTGGCTTGTTCTACTCTCAGAATAGGGCCCTTCTTGCCCAGCCTTTCTCCCCCAAAGCCAAGCACCCAATTTTCACCTCCCCCACCACCGGGGATTGTACCTGGGCCTCCTTTCCCACATTCTGCTCCAAGTGGCTTCCATTCCTGGCCCAGAGCCAGCTGTGCCCTGGCTGGCTGCTGGGAACAGTCAGTAAAAGTGACAAAGTCGTAGTTCCTATCTCCACTGTTCACCAGCCAGCCAGGGAAAAGGCCCCGGACATACAGCAGAGATGCAGAAGCTCCCACTCCATCCACACCAGGTCCAGTGATGTTTGCTTTTTTTTTTTTTTTTTAAGATTTTATTTATTTATTTGGCAGAGAATGAGAGAGCAGTGGGAGCAGGAGAGGGAGAAGCAGGCTCCCCGTTAAGCAGGGAGCCTGATGTGGGGCTCCATCCCAGGACCCTGAGATCATAACTTGAGCTGAAGGCAGACTTCAGCTGCTGAAGTCACAGACTTCAGATTGAGCTGAAGGCTTAACCCACTGAGCCACCCAGGCATCCCTGATGTTTGTTTTTTAAAGTGAACATGAATCCTTCAACTGGTGAGACCATGAGAAACAAACCATGGGGCACCTCTACAACGAAATTCTACTCAGCAATAAAGGAACCAACTACAGACATACACAATAGGGACGCGTTTTGAATGAATTATTCTAAATAAAGAAGCCTGATTCTAAAGGCTACGTGCTATTTGAGTTCGTCATCCATATGACATTCTGGAAAAGGCAAAACCACAGCAAGAGATGAGACTAGTGGTTTCCTAAGAGTGGGGGAGGGGGGGGGACGGCACCAGGGAGTCTGAGGTTGGGGCCAGACTATTCTGTATTTTGTCTCTAATGGTGGCTACACCATTGATGTGTTTGTGAAGACCCACAGAACTATACACAGAAAAGGGTGAATTTTATTCCTTGTAATTATACCTCATTAAACCTGACCTTAAAATAAGACGATAAAAACTAAATCACTCTCCCGCCTAAAACCCCATGTTCATCCTGTTAGCTCCAGCTGATCCTTCTCTCCATTTTTCATTGATTCTTTTGACAAATCATTCTTTTTTTTTTTTTTAAAGATTATTTATTTATTGTGACCGAGATCACAAGTAGGCAGAGACAGGCAGACAGAGAGGAGGAAGCAGGCTCCCCGCCGAGCAGAGAGCCGGATGCGGGGCTCGATCCTAGGACCCCAAGACCATGGCCGAGCCGAAAGCAGAGGCTCCAACCCACAGGGCCCCTTGACAAATCCCTCTTGAATGCCTGCCTTGTGTCAGCTACTAATTGCTGGGGGACAGAGTGGGCAGCTCTCTCTCTTAGCTTTCAGACCTTAGCCTATACTGTTCCAAGGCTATGCCTCTGCCCGGAAGTCCCTTCCCTTCCCCTCACCCCAGACACTCCCATTCACCTCCACTCCTCTTTCAGGTCTTCTCTCAGATATCACTTCCTTGGCAGGGGGCTCTCGGAGACCCCCTGTCAGGCCACGTGCTCAGTCAGCTCCTTGTTCTTCACTTATGCTCTATGCTAAGGGCCAAAATGAGTCATCCCAAGAGAGTTTTCTGCTCCATCCCGAGCGCTAACACACAGAACCACATAAATGTGCTCCTTTGATAGGTCAAGAATGGCCAAATATTGGTGATTTTGTATTGTTTTGCTTAATACTTGGTGTTCAGAGATACTTATCCACGCGGAGAGACTGCACAGTGGAATGAATCAGAACCCAGACTCCGGGGCCCTACGGTCTGGGCTCGGCCACCTTCAGCTAAGTGATCTTGGGCAAGGGACTGAAAGTCTCCGGGGCTTCGAAGGTGCCTCCTTTGTGACAGGGATAAGGAAAATAATCACTTCACAGGGTTTTATTAAAATTAAATGAGTTACCATCAGCAAAGCTCTCGGGAACACCGGCGCTCGGTAGATGTGTTTGCTAAAGGATGACGGAGCCTTTACCAAGGGTCGAGGGAGCACAGAGGAAGAAATGACTAAGTGTCTGTGAGGAAGGAGGAGGTAGTTTTTGTGGCCTTGAAGGATGAGTAATCTTTGCCAGGCAGAGTTATGAGGTGATGGTGTGTGTGGGGGGGGGTGGCATTTTGGGCTGAGAGCAGGTGTTTGAGACAAAAAAGCAAGAACATAGAGAAATGCTGTAGGGCAGGCTTCTGGAGAACAATGGGATGGCCAGAGTGAGAAAAGCCTAAATTATTTAGCTGAGCAATTTGGACAGATCTTAGGGGCCATCGCAGAATTTTAACCACAAGGGAATTTTTTTTTTTTAAAGATTTTATTTTTAAGTAATCTCTACACCCAGAGTGGGGCTTGAACTTACCACCCTGAGATCAAGAGTCCCAAACTCTACCGACTGACCGTCTGAGCCAGCCAGGCACCCCAAGCAAGGGAATTACAGAATGATGATTTTGTTCTGGAAGGGTCACTTTAGCCACCCACTGGAGATAGGCTGGGAGGCGAAAGGAGGCTGAGGCAATCGGCCAGACAGAGACGAAGCCCTGAACTTGGGCAGGAACCGTGGGAATCGCAAGCAGGGGCAAAAGTGAGAGCTGTTTCTAAGGCAGGGTCTGCCAGAATGAGCATCTTATGGGATGTGGAAGCCTTGGGTCTCTGCCATGGGTTTAGCTGCAAACCGCCACAAGGCAACAGTCAGGGCAGAGGATGGGGGCAGCTGGAGGCAGCAACCTGCACGCTTCTGGGGTGCCAGCCGTGGGCTCCGTGGTTCTCTCTGGTTTTCTCATCTGAAACTCACCACAGGGGATTTCTCCCATTTACAAGCACAGTAAGTGAATGTCAAGGAGGCTCGTGCACCAGGAGGCAGCTGGGAAGCAGCAGAGCGCGGGGGTGGGAGAGTGGGGAGGGGTGGGGAGAGACTTTGGCTCTGCAGATGTTAGGGCTGAAATGCCAGCAGGAAAATGTGCACTGGCCGTGCCCTGAAGGTGGGTGCTGGCATCCGGACAGACAATGGGTGGGGAATGGGGATTTTGGAGCCACTGGCAGACACGGGTGATGACTAAGCCCAGCATCGGGTAAGATCAGCAGGTCAGGTAAGAAGAGGAGGGTTCTGGGAAGCACCAGTATTTAAAAAGAGAAGCAGCACCAGGACAGAGTGGGTGTCTGGAGCCGAGGGCTTCAAGAAGTAGGATGGGAGCAGACGCAAGTAGAAGGAAGGCTGCAAGTGGGCATAAACCTTAGCAGCGGGGAAGCTATTGCTGGAGCAGTCTTAGTGCTGTGCGGTGCAGGCAGAAGACACAGTGTCATGGTCAAGGACTAGTACATGGGAGGAGAGGAAGTGGAGGTGGTGGGGGTGATCGCTCTTCTTGGCAGAACCGAGAAAGCAGAGATCCACCTGAGATTTTCAGACTCTCTGCTGCTCAGCCCCAGCCCAGAGCCACTGAATCAGAATCTTTCAGGGGGTGGTTCCCGGGCATCCAAGGTTTGGGACACATCTCCTACCCCCGTGATTCAGATGCCCATGAAGGTTAAGAACCAATGCTCCCGGGTGCCTGGCAGGCTCAGTTGGTATAGCGTGCAATTGGTGATCTTGGGGTGGTGAGCTCGAGCCCCACATTGGGTGTAAAGATTACTTAAAAAAAAAAAAAGAACCAGTGGTCACATGACAAACACATATTGTGCCTTCGTTTACGTGAAATGTCCAGAAAAGGCAAATCAAGGAGGCAGATGTCAGAACAGTGTTTGCCCGGGGTTGGAAATTAACCTTAAATGGCATGTTGTTGTACTGGAGTGATGGAAATAATCTGTGGAGATGAGCGTGCAACTTAGCAAATTTACCAAAAATCATTAAACTGTTCACTTAGACAAAGGAAGCAAGAACCGATGAGTGGCCAGAGGCAGGAGCCATCTTGGAACAGCAGTGAACCAATCAATCCAGACACTGAACAACAAAACTCAACGTCAATAAGAAAGACAAGCAGATACTGGGCGCTCCACCAACACCCAGCAATGCTCTTGCCCAAACAGCTAAGCCAGAGTTGGATGAGACATCCAGATGCAACGGCCAATTTGTAAGAAAACCAGAGGACGGAGGAACATGTTAAACTCTACCATGGGAACATAGCCAGCAAAGTTCACACCACAGGAAACTAACAGGACAACCTCATTTTTCCAACGAACATATTGCAAGGAAAACAAAAGATTAAAAGAATCTCAAAACAGGGGCGCCTGGCTGGCTCAGTCAGTAGAGCATGAGACTCTGGATCTAGGAGTCGTGAGTTCGAGCCCCATGCTGGGTGCAGAGATGACTTGAAAATAAAATCTTTAGGGGCACCTGGGTGGCTCTGTTGGTTAAACGTCTGACTTCCTTTGGTTCAGGTCATGATCTTGGGGTCCTGGGAGGGAGCCCTGCTTTGGGTACCCTGCTCAGCACGGAGTCTCCTCCCTCTGCCCAACCTCTCTGCTTGTGCACATTCTCTCTCAAATAGATAAAAATCTTTGTAAAAAATAAGTAAAAATTAAAAGGAATCTTTTTTAAAAAGAGTTATTCATTTATCTGAGAGCAAGTATGCTCAAGAACACATAGGGGAGGGGCAGAGGGAGAGGGAGAGAGTCTCAACCAGACACGGGGCTCTATCTCACAATCCTGAGGTCACTACCTGAGCCAAAACCAAGAGTCAGAAGCTTAACCGACTGAACCACCCGGGTGCCACCCACCATCCTGCCACCCCCCGCCTAAAGAATCTTAAGACACATGCTAACCAATCACAACATATGGATCCCATCTGGATCCTAATTCAAACAAATTGAAACCAAACTAGAGCATTTATGAGACAACTGGAAATCTGGACACTGATTGGATGTTTAATAACATCAAGGAAATTTTTTAAAAAATTTGGATGTAGGGGCGCCTGGGTGGCTCACTCGTTAGGTGTCAGCCTTCAACTCAGGTCATGATTGCAGGGTCCTGGAATGGAGCCCCGCATTGGGCTTTCTGTTCGGTGGGAAGCCTGCTTCTCCCTCTCCCACTCCCCCTGCTTGTGTTCCCTCTCTCGTTGTGTCTCTCTGTGTCATATAAATAAATAAATAAATTAGTTTTTAAAAATTTAGGTGTAAAAAAAATTTAGCTGTGATCATTGTATTGTAGTTGTAACAAAAAGAAAAGTCCTAAGGGTGTCTGGGTGGCTCAGTCGGTTAAGCTGTCTGCCTTCAGCTCAGGTCCTGATCCCAGGGTCGGTCTGTCTGCTCAGTGGGAAGCCTGCTTCTCCCACTACCCTTCTCCCCTAGTCGCGATCTCTTTCTTTCTTAAATAAATAAAATCTGGGGCGCCTGAGTGGTTCAGTGGGTTAAACCTCTGCCTTCAGTTCAGGTCATGATCTCAGGGTCCTGGGATCGAGCCCCGAATCAGTCTTTCTGCTCAGCGGGGAACCTGCTTCCTCCTCTCTCTCTGCCTGCTTCTCTGCCTACTTGTGATCTCCATCTGTCAAATAAATAAATAAAATCTTTAAAAAAAATAAATAAAATCTTAAAAAGAAAAGATGGAGGAAGGCAGGCAGGCAGGAAGGAAGGAAAGAAGGAAGGAAGGAAGGGGGAGGGGGGAGGTTGAGAGGGAGGGAGGGAAGAAAGAGAGAAGGAAGGAAAGGAGAGCGAGGACCCTCATTTGACAGAGGGTCAAGGAGAATTTTCCTTAAGATGAGCAAGGCAGCGATTCTCAACATTGGCTGCACAATGGAATTCTCTAGGGGGCTCAGCAAAATGCTGATGCGGGGCCCCAATCCTAGAGATTCCAACGTAACTGGTCTGCACTGTGGTCCCTAGTAGCAGAGCCGAGAGCTTCGGGGCTGTAGGAAGGGAATCATCACTGCCATCCACAGGCGCCTACCATATGCCAGGCCCTTGCCACATGGCCTCAGACCTGGCATTTCATCACAAATCCTACCCCCCGCTCAACCCCCGCAGACCCCCGTCCTCCCCTCCCCCCCCCCCCCCCCCCCCCCCCCCCGCCCCCGCCAACCTGCCAAGTGGCTCCACCAGCTGGGGTTACTCTCTTGGAGCTTCGAGACCCACTGCATGGCTTCTCTGTTGTGGAGTCAGAATGTTACCCGCTCCCTGTTCCATTTGTGAAAAATAAATTCGTCCGGTTGGCTTCAGGCCCCCACTCTCCTGCATTTCCAACAAAAGGGGAGCTTTGAGAATACATCTCTTCTAACTAGCAGCTGCTACTGATAGGAACTTCCGAGAAGGGAGCGCTGTTTCTGCAGGAACCTGAGGAGACCTCGTACTGAAACTGCCATCTGGAGGGGACAGCTGTCACGCCCTGTCCTGTTCCCACCCTTGTCATTGTTATAGGCAAAAGTTCTTTCAAGGCGCCTACACTTCACAGATTAACGTCTTACCCTGTGGGATGTACCCTTGATCTCTTAGTTGGCTGTCCAGAGCTTACTGAAATTGGCATCTCTGGGGGAAACCCTCTTACCCTGTTGGTGAGAAGGCAAGCTGGTGCAGCCACTTAGGAAAACAGTAAGGAGCTTCCTCAGAAAGTTAAAAATAGATGATTTCTGTCTGTCAAATAAATAAATAAATCTTTAAAAAAAAAATAGAGCTACCCTACAACCCAGCAATCACAGTACTAGGTATTTGCCCCAAAGATACAGATGTAGTGCCCTGAAGGGGCACCTGCACCCCAATGTTTAGAGCAGTGATGTCCCTAATAGCCGAACTCTGAGAAGAGCCCAGATGTCCATCGACAGAAGAATGGATAAAGAAAATGTACACACACACACACACACTGGAGTTTTGTTTTTGTTTTTGTTTTTTTTTTTTTTTAAGATTTCACTTATTTATTTGACACAGAGAGAGAGATCACAAGCAGGCAGAGCAGCAGGCAGAGCGGGCAGGGGAAGCAGGCTCCCTGCTGAGCAGAGAGCCCAATGTGGGGCTCGATCCCAGGACCCTGGGATCAGGACCTGAGCCAAAGGCAGAGGCTTTAACCCACTAAGAGACCCTGGAGCCCCCACACACTGGAATATTACTCAGCCATCAAGAAGAATGAAATCTTACCATTTGCAACTATGTGGATAGAAAAAGGATATTATGCTAAGTGAAATAAGTCAGTCAGAGAAAGACAAATACCATATGATTTCACTCATATGTGGCATTTAAGATGCAAACAGATGAACATAGGGGAAGGGAAGGAAAAATAAGATGGGAGGCAAGCCATAAAAGACTCTTTTTTTTTTAAGATTTTATTTATTTATTCACGAAAGACATGGAGAGAGACAGAGAGAGAGAGAGGCAGAGGCAGAGACAGAGGGAGAAGCAGGCTCCCCACAGAGCTGGGACCCCAATGTGGGGCTCCATCCCAGGACTCTGGGATCACGACCTGAGCTGAAGGCAGACACCCAAACCAACTGAGCCACCCAGGTGCCCCTCTTTTTTTTTTTTTTAAGATTTTATTTATTTGACAGACACAGCACAAGCAGAGGGAGTGGCAGGTAGAGGAAGAGGGAAAACCAGGCTCCCGGCTGAGCAGAGAGTCTGATGTGGGGCTCGATCCCATGACCTGAGCTGAAGGAAGACACTTCATTGACTGGGCCACCCAGGTGCCTCATAAGAGACTCTTAACTACAGAGAATAAACTGGAGGGGAGGTGGGTGGGGGTTGGGGTAATTCGATGACGGGCATAAAGGAGGGCACTTGATGTAATGAGCACTGGGTATTATATGCAACTGACGAATCACTGAATTCTACCCCTGAAACTCATAATAGCCTATACGTTAATTATATGTTAATAATCATCACGTTAATATTATGTTAATTGACTATGTTAATTATATGTTAATCAACTTGGATTTAAATAAAAATTTAAAAATTGGCATCGCAGTTTCTGAGGGGATGCAAAGGATCTTGGGATCTTTCTCACACTTCTTTCTTTCTTTTAAAGTTTTATTTATCTAAGTAATCTCAGGAGGCTTGGGTGGCTCAGTCAGTTGAGCGTCTGCCTTCGACTCAGGTTGTGGTCCCAGGGTCCTGGGATGGAGTCCCGCATCAGGCTCCCTGCTCAGCGGGGAAGCTGCTTCTCCCTCTGCCACTCCCCCTGCTTGTGCTTGCTCTCTTTCTTTCTGTCAGATAAATAAATAAAATCTTTATCTAAGTAATCTCTACCCGCAACATGGGGCTCGAACTCATGACTCTGAGATCAAGATTCGCATTCTCTTCCAAATGAGCCAGCCAGGCACCCCTCCTGCCCTTCTTTCTTTTCTTTTTTAAAAGATTTTATTTATTTATTTGACAGACAGAGATTACATATAGGCAGAGAGGCAGGCAGAGAGAGAAGAGGAAGCAGGCTCCCTGGGGCTCGATCCCAGGACCCTGGAATCATGACCCGAGCTGAAAGCAGAGGCTTTAACCCACTGAGCCACCCAGGTGCCCCGTACCCTTCTTTCTTTACAAATAATGTAAAAAAACAGATAAATTGATGATTCTGGAAGAATATAGGAAAATTTCCCCTCATGTCCACTTTTGCTGTTCTGTCTGGATGGCTGACTGATGTTTACTGTGTTTCCATGTGGCCCTCCCTGGATGGTGGCTCGGGCCATGAGGGCCTGGGCCAGAATCAAAACCCCCACACCTTCCTCTTTACATCAGTCACTTATCTCGTTCCTGTCTGGGATGGACGGGCATACGCGGAGGCTCTGTGAACACCCCCAAGATGAGTGTAGCAAGTGTTTGCTCTTACTTCTATGTGTGATGATGTGGCCTGTGCGCATGGCTATTGGGCTGGTATGTTTTCCAACTAAAACCGAGTCAGCAAGGGGGTGCCTGGAGGGCTCAGTCGGTGCAGCATGCAACTCTCGATCTCGGGGTCGTGAATTTGAGCCCCATGGTGGGTGTAGAGATTACTAAAAATAAATACATAAACTTAAAAAAAAAAAACGATGGTTCTTCCCAATTTACATGAAAAAAAATCAACTCAGAAGTTGTCCATTTTAAAGGTTTCACATTCCTAAAATTTTTTTTTTTTTTAAGATTTTATTTATTCTTTTGACAGACAGGGATCACAAGTAGGCAGAGAAGCAGGCAGAGAGAGAGAGGAGGAGGCAGGCTCCCGCTGAGCAGAGAGCCCGATGTGGGGCTTGATCCCAGGACCCTGAGATCATGACCTGAGCCGAAGGCAGAGGCTTTAACCCACTGAGCCACCCAGGCGCCCCCCTAAAACTTTCTTAAAACAGGTGTCTGCTACCATTCGTCTAGGATAGAGTCTGGAAGGACATAATGTCTAATAATAATTATGGCTAACACAGGGATGCCTGGTGGAATCAGTCGAAGTGTGCGACTCTGGATCTTGGGGTTGTGAGTTTGAGCCTCACACGGGGGGCGGAGGTCAGACAGATAGATAGATAGAAAGCAGCTGACACTTTCGCGGTCCTTCTGAAATCCTGTGCCAAGCATCTTACATATATTGGCACACCCGATCCTCACAACCTTAAGAGGTGGGTCCCATTGCTTTCCTCATTTTACAGAGGAGGAAGCTGAGACATGGAGAGGCCACATAACATACCTGAAGTTCACAAAGTTCACACAGCTGGTAAGTGGGGGGTCAGGTCATGAACTCAGGCAGGATGGCCCCAAAGTCCCCTCACTGACCCCACCCCTCCCACCGCCATCATCTAGCACTAAGTGGTTTTTAAAAACTGCTATGTGCTTATCATGTCAACATTTGCAGAGTTCGGTGAGCCACACCCATGGTTCCAGGGCTCTTGCCCTGGTGTATGGGAACATCGGGGTCGGGAGTCAGAAACACCTGGGTTGGGGGACAACCTGGCTGGCTCAATCAGCAGAGCATATGACTCTTGATCTCTGGGTTGCGAGTTCAAGCCCCATGATGGGTGTAGAGATTACTTAAAAAAATAAAAGAAAAAAGAAAAAAAGTCTTAAGAACAATGTTTGGGGGCGCCTGGGTGGCTCAGGTGGTTAAGCATCTGCCTTCCTCTCAGGTCATGATCACAGGGTCCTGGGATCGAGCCCCGCATTGATTCCCTGCTCAACGGGGAGCCTGCTTCTCTCTCTCCCTCTGCCTTCCACTCCCTCTTTCTCTCTCTCGCTCACACTTTCAAATAATAAATACATAAATAATTTTTCACAGAAGAGGAAAGGAAAGCAATTACAGGGCCACAATGAGGAGGGAAAGAGCTGACTCACCCATGCCTAGACAGATGTCTCTAAACCCCAGTGTGTGACCCTTGCCGCCTTGTTCTTCCTGCTATTTATTTGTTGATCCATTGGGCTGACACCAGATGGAGACAGAGGCTGGTAAGCCCCACAGCTTCCAGCTAAAGTTCTTTTCTTATCTACCCTTCTCTCCCCAGAGAGGAGAAATGACCTCCAAATAGGGCCCAACGGGACTGCCCATCACGCCAGTGGTAAACCGATCTACAGAATTTCAAAGCGGATTGCTTCATTAGAGTAGCCAGAGAGAGGGCTGAGCCACAGGATGAGGCCAGATGGAGTGGGCCCTGAATGACAGGAACAAGTGAGGGTTTTGTTCAACAGGCAATGGGAAAATCACGAAAACTTTTGGTCAGAAGTCACTTGGAAGTTTAGATATTTAAACTGTGACTGATGTTCTTGAAAGATACAAGATGGGAGGCTGTCGCCATAGCCCGGGCAAGGAGCAGTGGGCCTGGGGAAGGGTGGTGAGGGCCTCGCTCCCAATGCTGTAAAAGAAAGAGCACAGTACCGGCGTGCACGCACGCGCGCGCGCTCACACACACACACACACACACACACACACACACACACACACGACCAGATTGGCCGGCGCCTGCCCCGCCCCACTCACACTTTGGCCAAGTCTGACCTCCCTGTCTTTGCCCACCTGCCTGCCATCTGCTTCTGCCCCAACTCTGCCCTCTCCCCTCCCTTGGCCCCATGTCCCCAGCTTTCACTTCATCCTTTTGACTTGTCTACTCTTACCCAGGCTTAGTTCCTGTGGGGTCAGTGACCCAGTGCCTGCATGGAGTTACACACACATCCCCCAATGAAGCAAAGGAAGCCTCCGCCAGGCTGTTCCCCCAGAGGGAGGAGGGAACAGAAAAGGAAGAGGTTTTGGTGGCGCTCAGGTGATGGGAAGTGCAGAGCACAGGGCCACTGTTTGGATATTGGGGTATGAGGGAGAATGGGCCGTCAAAGATGACCCTGCAGTTTCCTGTCCAAGTAGGAGGACGGTGAGGCAGGAACAGAAACAGAGCGGGTACGGGGGCCGGTCTTCAAGTCTGACACCCCAGGGAGATGTCCCGGTGGAGACGGACTCGCAAGGCTTCCAAAGATGGAAGTGGGATCTGGGCAGCGCTCGTCGCTGGAGAGCAGGACGCAGGGAATCCGTATCAGGAGAATGACGACACCGAGGGATTTCTGTGCAGCAGGCTCTTTAGGTGTATTATCTCACTTAACCCTCCCCACAACCCAAGGGGAGGCAATGTTTTCACTTCGTCCCTGAGGGAACCTACGCACAGCGCATGGCGAGGAGAAGCATTTTGTCCCAGGTCACACGGCAGCAGGTGGCAGGGATCGGACTTGAGCCCAGGCTCTGACTCTGAGGTCATTTCTCTACCAAGAGCTCCTTTGAACCCCCCTGAAAGCTGGTTCCACAGGCCAGCCCGATGTTCCAGATGTGTGGGGCCAGGAGAAGCCCCAAGCAGAGGAGGCAGGTCAGAGCTGGGGAAGCAGCAGCCCAGGGAGGGGAAAGGGAAAATGCAGAGAGCTTAAGAAAGGGCTTCCTGTCCTCCAGGCACTGGCCAGATAGTCTGTCGTTTGTCCTCCCCACAGCCCTGAGAGCTGGGAACTAAAACTGTCATTTTACAGATGCACGGAGAGGAGGCTCTAAGAATTCAGGTGACTTGCCTGAGGTCACACAGCAGGTTCATGGTGGAGCCCGGATTCAAACACGATCCTTTTGACTCCAGACCCTGGCCCCTATCATCACACATAGGACCTCCTTAGTGACATCGCTCCCACCCCAGGCAGCGTCCCTGGGCTCAAGCCCCCTCCCCCACCGGGCTGCAGGAGGGACAGGACTTTGCCTCCCCTCCTCCCCGCCTGCTAGCAAGGGGCAAAGTCCAGAGCTGCTCCCCAGACAGGGCCTCCTCTAGACCACCCGGACCTTTCTTTTCCTGGGATTCAAGCCCCTTTCTCCCCAGAACTCACTGGGGACTATAGAAAGAGAAGAAGCTTTCTGAAGACAGAAGAAGTGCTTAGGGTTCAGAGAGGTTGGAGGGTGATAGAGGGGCAGAGAGTAAATGGGAAGGAGGAGAATGGGTTTTCTGATAATGGGGGAAAGGGGTAAGGGACCCTGATTACTGGGGATTGGGAGGGAGGCAGGATAGGGGAGATGGTGATACAGGCAGGGACAGAGAAGAGAGGCCTGGGAAGCTCTTTTACCTTCAGGGTCCATGACGGCTTGGAGGCGCAGGGCTGGTGTGTCCACCGCTCAGATCCTGTGTTCCCAGAGGCCCAGAGTGGGGGTGGGGCTGCCAGAGGAAGGAGGAAGGGGCCGGCCTAGCCCGCCCTTCTCCAGTTCTCTGGAGCTCCCTCCTGCCCACTCCCAGGACCCCTGGTGGCTGGACATGCTGGACATACCTCCTCCTTTCGCTTTCTATACAGCACAGGAGCTTGTCTAACTCGAAGTCCCCTCTTCCCTGAGCCAGAAGCCCAGTTCCCTCCACACACCCAGCCTTCCAAAGACCGTGAGGCTGCTGGTGTCAGTTGGAAAGCTTCTGGGTGCACTAGGAGAATCATGGGCCTTAGCCCTGGGTTCAGACTTTAATTCCATCCTTTTTGATCTTGAATACCTTTTTACCTTTTCTGAGCCTCAGTTTCCTTAGCTGTAAGATGGGATAATTCCTTCTTCATTGGCTCAACAGATAATCAAATGAGAAAATTCTGTGAATGACGGAGTAGAGAATCAACACTTCCTTTCCTTTAACTCCTCTTCCCAAGGTCCCTCTTGCATCCTGAACTTTGCTTGCCTCAGTCTAGCCTAGGTCTCCGAACTATTTTCTCCTCGATGCCATTTTTACTCTGGTTTCTCTCTCTCTCTCTCTTTTTTAAGATTTTAAAAATTTATTTGACAGACAGAGATCACAAGCAGGCAGAGAGGCAGGCAGAGAGAGGGGAGGGAGAGAAGCAGTCCCTGCGGGGCTTCATCCCAGGACCCCGGGATCACCACCTGAGCAGAAGGCAGAGGCTTTAACCCACTGAGCCACTCAGGCACCCTTACTCTGGTTTCTCTCTTAAAGGCTCTTTGCTGACTCTTGCAAGTCCTTCTTCCTACATCCAACCTCGCATTTCAGTGTCCCCTGGGTGAAGTGCGTCGTTTCTCTTTTCCGCCTCTGCACACAGATAAACTACATTTCCCAGCCTCCTGTGCACTGAGGCCACAACGTGACTGAATTCTGTCCAGTGGAATGTGAGCAAAAGTGATACCTCCACTTCCAGACCAGGCTCTTGAAAGCCTTCCCAAGATGCTGCCCTCTCTCCCCACTGGAAACCACAGAGCTTCAAAGTAGAAGGAGCCTGGGTCCCTGATTGACCTTATGGAAGGCTCGCTTCCAATACCAGCACTGGACTGTCACATAAGCAAGGAAAAAAACTTCTCCTGAGTTATACCCCTGAGACTGGGGGGCTGTTGGTTACAACAGCTCACCTGCTCCAGCTCCTAAGATTCTTGTCACGGCGCCCTTCCCATGCTGCACAGTGCAGGATATAATTTATGCATCGATGCTATTATTTAAATTGCTATCTAAAATCAGATGACTCTCAAATCTCTCTCTAGCTCTGCCTTCCCTCCCAAGTTCTAAAAATGAACTCATTATGTTCTCCCCCCAAACTGCTCATCTCTCTGCATTTCTATGTAATGTCATCCATATCTCCTCCACCTCCCAAGAAAGAAATCTTAAAGTCTGACCTCATTCTTCCCTCCGGCACCCAATAGCCAGTTAGTCTAAAATCTGGTTTTCTGAATAAGTGTATTTCAAACTTGACCTTCTTTTTCCCCTTAGGTCTGACCCCCCGCTATATCCAAATTGTACTGGAATAATATTCTCCCCTTGGGTTGTATTACCTTTAGGGCATTCTTCTAGATGCTAGGTTCACTCAAAAGACAGATCCAAGGGGCTCCTGCGTGGCTCAATTGAGAGTCAGACTTTTGATTTCAGCTCAGGTTGTGATCTCTGGGTTGTGGGACTGGGCCCTGCATTGGGCTCCATGCTGGGCCTGGAGCCTGCCTGGGATTCTATCTCTCCCTCTGCCCCTCCCAGACTGAGTGCATGTGCATTCTCTCTCTCTCTTTCTCTAAATAAAGGAATAAAATCTTTAAAAACGAAAACAAAAACAAACCAATACAGATCTAAGCTTGCCACAAGTTTACTTAAAACCATCATTCGTTCTTTCATTAATTCCTTTGTCCCTCCATTCAGGAAACACATATTAGTGGGTACTGTGTGCGAGGACCTGGACCCTGGAATCACAAAGATGGGCTGTGGATTTGGAGGGGCTCCACTCTAATGAGTGAGGGACACTGTGCCATAATTACAGCCCAGTGTTGTGTGGTCACACGACGCCCTGTGGAAGAAATGCTGAGTGTAGGGATGCTTGGATGGCTCAGTCAGTTAAGCCTCTGCCCTCAGCTCAGGTCATGATCTCAGGGTCCTGGAATCGAGTCCCCTGTTGGGATGCCTGCTCAGCAGGGAGTCTGCTTCTCCCTCTCCCACTCCCCCTGCTCGTGTTCCCTCTCTTGCTGTGTCTCTGTCAAATAAATAAATAAAATCTTTAAAAAAGGAAGTGTCTGCCAGGGTGGAAGCAGTGAGGGCGGCTTCACAAAGGCTGTGACATTTGAGCTGAATCTTGACGGTTGAGGAGTCTGGCGAGGAGTCAAGATATGTGTCCAGGGCATGCGGGGGGTGGGCTGGCTTCAGGCAGAGGCTTACAATGTGAGACTGAGGAAGTGCCTCTCTTCGTGGCCAACCTCCTGGGATGGATCGGTCCATAGTCCAGCCGGCCATCCACAAAGTCGACAGGCAGGTACTGAGCACCCAAGGAAACTGAGGCACACAGACGCCCACTTGCAGCACACTGTCTGGAGCAAATAGATTGTCTTCAAAGTACCCTGGGCTGCTTCTGTCTAATGATTCTACCCCAGGTCTCCCCCAGAACTAGACAGCCGCCCACCGCATAGCATCCTCAAGCAATACCCTGTTAGGGTTTGAAAGTTTTCTCTTGGGTGCCTGAGTGGCTCAGTGGGTTAAGCCTCTACCTTTGGGTCAGGTTGTGATCCCAGGGTCCTGGGATGGAGCCCCGCATTGGGCTCTCTGCTCCATGGGGAGCCTGCTTCCCTTCCTCTCTCTCTGCCTGCCTCTCTGCCTACTTGTGATCTTTCTCTGTCAAATAAATAAATAAAATTTTTAAAAAATTTAAAAAAAGAAAGTTTTCTCTCTACTTTTGGCTGGGTCTGCTCTTGCTACTACTTTGGGAATCTTAGACTCTTCTGATTAAATTCCTTTCTTCTTTTGTTGACAGTTCCAGCTTAATCTGCCTCCAGGCACGGCCCCTGAGTTTTGGGGCTCAAAGATGGGGTCTGTTTCACACTTCCTCAGCAGAAGGGCTTGGAAGACTCAGAACTGACTGGCATCCTCTCTTGCCTGCCACCCACACTTCACAGGGTCTGCCTGCCAAACGGAACATGGTCCGGGGTCAGAAATAGGGATGCAGAGGACACTTAGGTGTAAATATCCATTTTCAGAAATGAAATGTCCTTAGAATCATGCATGGAGGCCCTTTCCCTGTCTGTAAAAATGAATTGTACTAATAGATTTCTCATGACCTTCTCTATCTAAATCCTTTTACCCTCTGGAATGTTCATTTTGTAGGACAAAGCTTGATTTGGAACCATAATCATAATGTGTACTTTTTACTGTCTGGACAGAATGAATTTTTTAAAAAAGATTTTATTTATTTATTTGACAGAGAGAGAGACAGCAAGAGAGGGAACAGAAGCAGGGGGAGTGGGAGAGGGAGAAGCAGACTTCCCGCAGAGGAGGGACCCCTATTCGGGGCTCAATCCCAGGACTCTGGGATCATGACCTGAGCCGAAGGCAGATGCTTAATGACTGAGCCACCCAGGCACCCCTGGACAGAATAAATATTTTTAACATTTTTTTAAAGATTTTATTTATTTATTTGTCAGAGCGAGAGAGGGAGAGAGAGCGAGCACAGGCAGACAGAATGGCAGGCAGAGGGAGAAGCAGGCTCCCTGCCAAGCAAGGTGTCTGATGTGGGACTCGATCCCAGGACGCTGGGATCATGACCTGGGCCGAAGGCAGATGCTCAACCAACTGAGCCACCCAGGCGTCCCTATTTTTAACATTTTAAACTATATACCCTCCCTGGGGCACCTGGGGCACACTCTCCACCCCCACCCCATCCCCCGCACCAAGAAAATAACATGGCATATTCAGGGAGTTACCAGGACTTTGATGAGCCTGGAGGGCACAGCGTTTGCACTGAGGACTGACCAGGCAGGGTCCAGATCCTGAAGGGGTCTTACCCTGCAAGGTCCATCTTGACTGCTGTAAGAGGTGCAGGGATAATCGGGACAGAGTGGCCTTTTAGGAGGATCACTGGGACCATCATGGGCAGAGGATGGAAGTGACTGGGGGGTCAAGAAACCCAAAGAGAAGACTGGGCAGGATCCAGGCAAGATGTGTTAGGGCCTGGGAGAAGGAATGGCTTCAAGGGATTATGGAAGAAGGGTCAGAGAACTCGGCACCCAAGAAGAAATGACAAGAAGGAGTGGGGGTTCGTGATGGTTCTGAAAAGCCCTGGAAAAGTCTAGAACAAACTTAGGTTTGGTGACCTCCCCAGTTCTTTCAGAACTGAACTCAAACTCCCTCACCCTTCAGAGACGGGCTTCAACCTGCCCTTCCAGCCTCCTCTCTTGAACCAGACCCCATCCCCTCAGTGAACACCTTCTTATTAATCTTTTTTCTAATTGTAAAAGTGATAGGCATTTATTATATAAAACTTGGAAATACAGAAAGGTATAAACAAAAAAAAATTTGTTCATAAATCTATCACCTGATGGATAAGCACAGTAACCATCTGGGATATTCCCTTTGAATTGTTTATCTATAAATGTCTTGTTTTTGCATTTTATTTCCTTATTTTTTTTTAAGATTTATTTGTTTATTTGAGAGAGTGAGAGCTCGAACATACGAGGGCAGAGAGGGGCAAAGGGAGAGAGAGAATCTCAAGCAGACTCCTCACTGACTGTGGAGCCCGACACGGGGCTTGATCCCATGACCCTGAGATCAGGACCTGAGCTGAAATCAAGAGTTGGACCAACTGACTGAGCCACACCGGCACCCCTATGTTTTTGCATTTTCATTACAAAATTAGATTCATACTTATTTACAGATTAGTAACTAGCTTTCGTTCCCAGGTAATGTTATATTGTAGACATTTTTCAAAGTCATTGCATAGGTTTTTGAGAACATGGTTTTTAGCACCATTCATTCATTCAAATGAATATTTACCGAGGCCCCACCACTTGCTGGCACCATGGCCAGTGGGAGCATAGCGGTGCCTCAAAGTCCTTGAACAAGACTCTCAACTAAGTCAGCTCTTGGGTTTTGGAGGTTCCTACCCTTCCCCCAGAAGCAGTGTCTCACTCCCTTTTTTGGGTGTACTCACAAAATTTTTGTCTGTACCTCTATTTGAAAACTTTTCACATATCGTGTTATTTTCCGGGCTGTCAGAGCCCTTTTGGGAGCCGTACCTATCCTCCCCCGCACCACTTCCTTCAGGATCTGCCCAGGACCCAGAAACCGGTAATAGTTCAGAAAAGTGATTGCAGGGATGCCTGGGTGGCTCAGTTGTTAAGCGTCTGCCTTCAGCTTAGGTCATGATCCCAGGGTCCTTGGATGGAGTCCCACATGGGGCTCCATCCTTATAGGGAAGCCTGCATCTCCTTCTCCCACTCTCCCTGCTTGTGTTCCCTTTCTCGCTGCGTCTCTCTCTCTCTGTCAAATACATAAATAAAATCTTGGGGAAAAAAAGTGATTGCATGTGTCCATTAAGAGGAGGTGGAGCTGATGGCTTTGGAGTTCGTGACAGTATTTTCTAAACCTGAAATCGGGGCGCTTGGTTTGGCAAATCAGAAACAACAGTTGCGGTGTGTCTAAGGGACTCTGGGAACTCGCCCCTGTTGCTGGGGCTAAGGCCTGTCCAAATAGCTCCCAGCGAACAGCTGCGAAAAGGCACTCAGCCCCGTGTTCCCCAGCTTGGCTGGTGAGGGCTGCACTTTCGTCCCAGCTCAGCCTGTCCGTAGACCAACCACAGGTGGCACAAACCATGGTGGCCGCGTGGACCCATGGCCACCATTATGTCCCTTCATCCCCCTCCCCTCCACTCCCAGGCTGTTTCCAGATCCCTGCCCCTCAGGACCGGCATGGGGTAGTCACACTCTCCCCCTTCCCAAGGACCTCTCTTGTTGTAGGTCAACCTATCCCTCAGCCACTGAGCCCCTCTGAGTCAACAACTTCCTCTTTGTAAATTTCCTCATGTCCTGGGGAAGTACCAACCGCCTCTGGCGCATGTGGGCCCCCAGGCTCTGGCCAGGGGTGGGGGTCTTGTCCCTCTGCCCCCCCCCATTGCATTCCACCCCAGAGCCATATGGGGAGCTCCTGGTTCTGGGGGCCTGCCAGTCTCACCGATTGCCCTTAAAGAAGGGAAGGAGCTCGCCCTCTCCCTGGGGAAGATGAGATACAAACACGGTACCTGGGTAACAGTAAACTCCCCGTCTTCAGCCTCTCCCCCTTCCTGGAGAGCAAGCAGACAGGGGCGGGGGAGGCTGAGCAGGACAGACCTGAGCCGAAGAACCACACTTGGGTCACACACGTGGACTTTCTCTCAGGCCCCACCGTCTTTATTGGGCTGCAGACAAGTAAATCTGCTACCTCCACCCCACCTGAGCAAAGACGAGGCCCGATGTTCTTAGCCGTTCCTCAGGGTGGCCCCTCGGACAGCCCGTCCTGCGCTCCTCCCCACCCCTCCTCACGCCGCTGTACTCAGCCCCACAACTTCACACATAGAGCCAAGGCCCGGCCTCTTGCACACCAACTACACCCATGCCTGGACCCACGCAGGCGCCGGGGTTTCTGAGAACTTGACCTGCCCGGAAATCCTTCTCACCCTTGCCCTCGGGAGGAGTAGCAGCGGCCGTCTCTGGCCGCCTCCGTCCGCAGGTGGAGGGAGGGTGGCATCATGAGCCAAGGGCACACCTGGGAGCACAGCTGGGTGACTCCAGGGGGCCCCCGCACAGAGCACGCAGTTAAAGGAGGGTCCTGGCCTGACCCAGCAGGACTGTCCTAATCTATGGGGCCAAAAAGTACTTTTCAGAGTGATCCGAGGTGGGAGTTTGCTTCCACCCTCCTCCCTACACTCTGGGGTCCCTGGGGAGTCCTCCGAGAAATCATCGATCTCAGAAGTTCATTACCGTGGAGACTCAGCAGGACTAAACATGGGGAGGGCGGTGGGGAGAAGTCAGAGTGGATGAGGAAGGGTGATGGATTCAGTCTGGAAGTGTCCCGTGGGTATAGGGCCCTGAGCTCCCGAGGTGGGCGCTGGCAGGAAGACCCCCGCGGTTCAGAAGCTGGATGGGGTTCAGATGAACATGCTGGCGACAAGACGATTGGAAGAAGATGGAAGGTGGGAACTGGCCTCCGCTCTCGGTCCTCACAAGCACTGAGGGGCCTCAGCCTCCCCGGCTCCCTGGCACTCCGCAGCCTCATCATCCTTGCTGCCCACCAGCGGCTCATCCTCCCCCTGCAGGCGCGGGGCTGAGCCGGCCTTCAGCTCCCCCAGCTCCAGGCAGCCCTGCTGAGACTTGCGCCCGTCGAAGAACGTGGTGAGGGTGGGCTGCCGGCCAGCCCCGTCCCCCACAGATGCTCCAGGGCCCTTCTCGCCCCCAGAGCCTCCTGAGGGGCCCACCATCAGGGCCTCCTCGTCGGGCACCGGGGCCGGCCCAGCCCAGGCATCCACCACCCCGTTGCGCTTGCCACCCCCACTTAGCGTCAGGGCTCCCGTCCTCCTCTTCTGCCGCTGGCGCCACAGCAGGAGTAGGGCTATGAGGAGAAGGACCATCCCCAGGGCCACAAGCACAGCCACCAGCAGGGTGCCCTTTGTCCCCTGATCTGAAAGTTGGGTACTGCTTGTGTCTTTGAGGGACGCTGACGTAGTCACAGCGAGTATTTTTACCGTGGAAATGGGGGAGTTATGGGTCCCCTTGGGGATCCGCGGAGAGCCGGTTGCCATGGTGAGAGGGGGTCCACTGTCCACATCAAAGGTCTCCAGAGAGCCGGTTGCCACGGTGCCAGGGAGTCCACTGGCTCCGTCAGAGGGCTCCAGAGAGCTGGTTGCCATGGTGACAGGGGGTCTACTGGTTACATCAAAGGTCTCCAAAGTGCCAGTTGCCATGGTGACAGGGGGTCCACTGGCTCCGTCAGAGGTCTCCAGAGAGCCTGTTGCCATGGTGACAGGGGGTCCACCAGTTACATCAAAGGTCTCCAGAGAGCTGGTTGCCATGGTGACAGGGGGTCCACTGGTTACATCAAAGGTCTCCAGAGTGCCAGTTGCCATGGTGACAGGGGGTCCACCAGTTACATCAAAGGTCTCCAGAGAGCTGGTTGCCATGGTGACAGGGGGTCCACTGGTTACATCAAAGGTCTCCAGAGTGCCAGT
>NW_019154174.1:5841210-5850222 GCF_002288905.1 Enhydra lutris kenyoni
GGCCATGGTGACAGGGGGTCCACCAGCTCTGTCAGAGGTCTCCAGAGAGCCAGGTGTCACGGTTCCATCAGTCACAACGTGGAGTGCCAGAGAGTTTCTTGGTGTTTCAGCAGGGTTACCGGTCCCATTAATTTCCAGGCTTGTTGACTCCAGGGTGGGGTCCCTGGTGGCAGCAGTGGAAGCCTCAGGAAAGGACACCTCATTGGTTGTATGGAGGTCTGAGGAAGGTGGGGAGACCTCGTGCATGGTGCTGTTGCCCTCCTCAGGGACCTTTGTTGTCACAGGGTTGGGGGTTGCTAAGTCGAGGTTCTCAGCCTCAGAGAAAGTTGAGGCTGGAGAAACAGAGGACCCTCCCGGTACAGGCTTCTCTGAAGTGGCTGTGATGTCCTGAGGCTCTGGAATCACCTCTTGAGTCCAGAAGCCCCCAAGGAGGAGGAGAAACAGGGTCACCCTCATGGCAGCAGGCATGGGCAGGAGGGGGGACTGACGGTGGGTAAGCTGGAGAAATACACACATAGAAAGAGCTGAGGGGGAGAACCTGGCCAGGCCCTCCCCTTCTGCCCACTTCCCTGCTAACTGCCAGGCCTAACTTGTGGTTTAACGGCTTTTTCCACCCTTGCTTTTACTATTATCAGAAAGAACAAGGGGACAGATGCTGGCAGATCTGCCATCCCCTCAGACCCACAGGCCCCCTCAGGCCTGGGCTGCTCGTGCTCCAGCAATGGCCACCCTTCCCGCCCCTTCCCCGACCCTATTTGGCCCCGATAGCTCCTGGTCCTCTCTTCCCATCATCTACAAGGGTCTTTCCAAGCCGAAGCATATTCCCAGGTCCGCAAAGGCCCCTGGCCCCCAGGTTGTATCCCTTACCAGCTCACTCGGTGAGGGCATAAGGTTGGGGCCAGGCCAGCTCCAACTCCTCCTGAAGCGGGAACAGGACTGGGCAGATGGGCCCCAGGGGGAAAGGAAGTAGCCCTGGCTCCACCCACCCCACCCCAGCATCCTGCCCCACCCACAGTGCTCCCACAGCTGCCGTGATGATGGCTCCATCACTTGCTCTTTCTAGGTCTGAGACGGTGCGGGGGGAGGGTGCTCTGGGGTCTCAGCTGAGGCAAGAGGGGTTTGTGGTGGGTGGATCTGGAACAGGTACTTGGCTGGGAATTGGGATGGCCAGGGGTGAAGCGGGATAGGGATGAGGGTCAGAGCTGAGGTGATGCGGAGGCATGCTTGACAACAACGGGGCGCGGAGGAGGAGATGGGAGGGGAGGGTGGTTTCCTTTGCATCTGTGGTCCCCAAGCTGTTAGGCCCAAAGCCAGGGTAGCACCGTTTCCTGCCCCGAGAGTTCCCAGGAAGTACCAGGGCAAAAAGAGGCCCTGACTCTAGCTGGGGGACAGTGAAAGCCTTCGTAGACTGGCAATCCCTGGTGGGCTCAAGAAGCTGGGGGGGCGTTTCACCACCATGGCCCCCAGTCTGTGGGGTGCTTAACTAGACCAAGGTGGTTACTAAGCTCTCATTAGGTTACAATTTTATTTTTATGGAAGACTAATAAAGATATAGGACTCTATATGGAAAAAGTCTGGAAAAATATCTATTGGGGCATTAATCTAGTTTCTTTAGACACGTGTGAATAGGCTTCTTTATTTTCTTCTTTGGATGGCTGCTGTTTTCTGAATTTGCTTTAAATTTTTTTCTCCTCCTCCTTTTTTTGGGTATGTATGTGTATATATATTTATTTCTTTTTTCTTTCTTTTTATTTTTAAAAAATATTTTATATATGGGCGGCTGGTTGGCTCAGCTGGTTAAGTGTCTGACTTCGGCTCAGGTGATCCCAAGGTTCTGGGATCAAGTCCCACGTTGGGCTCCATGCTCTGCAGGATGTCTGCTTCTCCCTCTGCCCCTCCCCCAACTCGTTTTCTCAATCTCTCTTTCTCTCTCTCGCTCTTTCTCTCAAAGAAATAATTAAAATCTTTTAAAAATATACATATCTTATTTATTTATTTGAGAGAGAGAATGTACATGTGTGTGTGAGAGGAGGAACAGAGGGTGAGGGAGAGAATCCCAAGCAGACTCCATGCTGAGTGCAGAGCCCAATGCAGGGCTTGGTCTTACCACCCTGAGATCATGACCTGAGCCAAAGTCAAAAATCTGATGTTCAACCAACTGTGCCACCCGGGCAGCCCTCTTTTTAGTTTAATTTAATTTTTTTCTTTTCTCTTCTGATTTTTAAATGATTTTTTTAAAAGATTCTATTTATTTATTTATTTATTTATTTATTTATTTATTTTAAAGAGAGAGAGTGAGCATAAGCAGGGGAAGAAACAGAGGGAGAGGGAGCTCCCGCTGAACAGGGAGCCCGATGCTGGGCTCCATTCCAGGACCCTGGGATCTTGACCTGAGCTGAAGGTAGACCTTTAACCAACTGAGCCACCCGGGCACCCCTACTCTCTTCTGGTGTGCAAGATTTGACTTTCTGTGTATGTCTGGTTTTGCTTTGTTTTGCCTTTCTTTTTAAAAAACCAAAACTGATTTTCGTATTCTAAAGGCAATAGTATATGTATGTGATAAGTGATTGAACAGGCTCCTCTCAGGGCCCAGGGTTATACCCTTCTCTCAAGCTAAAGAGTTAGTCTGAGGCAGATGCATGAGACCCCTGTGTCTGAGACAGAGGAATCTATTACTCATTGCAGAGCAAACAGCAGGAGCAAAATATTTGCATCAGTTCTCCTTTCCCTCAAGTCCTAAGGGGGTGACACAGAGAAGCTTGCCCTGCAGCTGAGGAACACTGAGCTGGGGGCATTTGCCTCTACTTGAGCAGGTGGAAAGCTAGCCTTCATCCCTCAGAGTTACTCACCACAAACACAGCCCTGAGAAATTGCTGGGAGGTAGAATGGCCGGACCTGGTGGTCTGGGCGTGCTCTCGGGAGGGCGCAGGGATGCTCAGGGCTTCGGGGGATTGCCTCTCCTGACAGTGGAGGATGGAATAAGAGGAAAACCTCCAAACTCTGCCACAGGAGGAGCCTTCATTACAAAGTCGTGTTTTGTGTCTGTGTTTACGCAAACATATATGCTTGTCATCTGTCATATTAAATCTTTGGTACATCCTGTTCTGTACTTACTGAACAAAAGAAAGAAGAAAAGAAGAAAGAAAGGGAAAAAGGAAGGAAAGAAACCATTCCATTGTCAGACACTTAAGTTATTTCAGCATCTTGCTGTGGCGAACAGAAAAGTACAAATAATTGGCTGGAAAGTAATTGAAGGTTAGATTTCTTTTTTAAATTCTAAAAAGTCAACAAAAATATTTGTAAGACTACACAAAGATTCCCAATTTCTCAATCTTCGAAAAATTACTAAGGTTGGGGGTGGGGAGCCTGGCTGGTTCACAGAGGGGCATGGGGCTCTTGATCTCGGGGTTGGGGGTTCAAGCTCTGCATTGGGCATAGAGATTACTTAAATAAACAAATAAAATAAAATAAAAAGAAAAAAAGGAAAAAAACCCAAAAAGCTCAGAGGAAAAGACATTTTAAAAAATCATTTAAAAAATAAGAAAATTACTGTAGCAAAAGGCATTTAAAAAAATTTTTTAGGGGCGCCTGGGATCAAGCCCCACATTGGGCTCTCCGCTCAGCGAAGAGCCTGCTTCCCCCGCTCTCTCTCTGCCTATCTCTCTGCCTACTTGTGATCTCTGTCTGTCAAATAAATAAATAAAAATCTTCTAAAAAAATTTTTTTTTAAA
This sequence comes from Enhydra lutris kenyoni, assembly GCF_002288905.1. Classification (NCBI taxonomy): domain Eukaryota; kingdom Metazoa; phylum Chordata; class Mammalia; order Carnivora; family Mustelidae; genus Enhydra; species Enhydra lutris. Next base: position 5,844,942 of record NW_019154174.1, read on the forward strand.
AAGATTTCATTTATTTATTTGAGAGTGAGAGAGAGATGAGAGGGGAGGTCAAAGGGAGAAGCAGACTCCCCGCAGAGCTGGGAGCCCGATGTGGGACTCCGTCCCAGGATTCCAGGATCACAACCTGAGCCGAAGGCAGTGACACAACCAACTGAGCCACCCAGGCGCCCTAAAGCGAAAGGTATTTTTGACAAAATGTCATTCCAACCAGATTACCGCTGACAAAGTTGTGTGGGGCTCCATGTGGGGCGGCCGTTCTGGGCAGAGCAGAAAGGAGGATGGATCCAGGCTCCAGCCTGAATGCTCAAGAAACAGGGCCTATCCCCACAAGCTGTAGACAGAGGGTGGAGGGAGAGACGATGAGAATCCGAGCATGGCGTGTTCACTGCCCTCAAGATATCCCAGGAGAGCAATACTGAGAAAACTCTGGGAGCAGCTGTTCGCCGGGGACAGAACCAAAGGTCCTCTGGTCAGGGTTCTAGCTGCTCCTCACTGCAAGCCCATTTTACAAATGAGGGGGTCACAGACAGAGAGATTACGTAGCCTGACCCAGAACAGGCCCGACTCAGTGCCAAGCACTTCCCATTGACAGAAACTTCGCTCCTCACAACCTCTCTGTAAGATACATATCATTACCCTCATCTCCCAGGTGAAGAAAGAGAGAAACATAACAGCTCAGAGACTTTTCAAGGCTCAGACTACCAGCAAGTGCTAGAGATGAGCTTCAAAACCAAGTTAGGGCACCTGGGTGGCTCAGTTGGTTAAGTGTCTGCCTTGGCTAAGGTCACGATCCCGGGATCCTGGGATTGAGCCCTGCGCCAGGCTCCTGACTCCTCAAGGAGCCTGCTTCTCCCTCTCCTTCTACTGCTCCTTCTGCTCGTGCTCTCTCTCAAATAAGTGAATAAAATATTAAAAAAACAAAAACAGGTTGGTCTAAGGATTCAAGGCCCAAGATAAAGATGACCCAGGTAGTACCAGGGTCGGGTACTTAATTACTACACTGCATTTAGAGACATGAACTCAATTAATGGAAGGAACATGGACTTTAAAAAGGACTAGGGGCACCTGGGTGGCTCAGTGGGTTAAAGCCTCTGCCTTTGGCCAGGGTCCTGGGATCAAGTCCCGCATCGCATTGGGGGGGGGGTCTCTGCTCAGCAGGGAGCCTGCTTCCTCCTCTCTCCCTGCCTGCCTGTCTGCCTACTTGTGATCTGTCAAATAAATAAATAAAATCTTTAAAAAAAAATAAAAAAATAAAAAGGACAAATCTAGAGCCACCACATAATTGACTCAAGTAAGAATGAGTGTTAGAGTTGTTGAGTAAAATTGAGACAGCAGTGCATGTGTATGTTTAAGTAATCTCTACAGCAGGCTTGAACTCACAGCCCTGAGACCGAGAGTTGCACGCTCTACCGACTGAGCCAGCTGGGCGTCCCAAACAAGTGATCAAACTTAGCATCACCAGTAGTGGGGCAGGCCAACATCAGGAGACTCTAGACATGAAGCACCCAGAAGGACACATCAGGAAGGACAAAGAAAGTCCTTGGACATTCTTCCAGATCTTTTTTTAAATTTAATTTTATTACTTTTTATTTTATTGTGTGTTTTTTTTAAAAGATTTTATTTATTTATTTGACAGCACGAGCTGGCAGAGCAGCAGGCAGAGAGAAAGGGAGCCCAATGTAGGGCTCCATCCCAGGACCCTGGGATCATGACCTGAGCCAAAGGCAGGCTTTTAACATCCAGTATGTTCATATATTTTAATATTTTCCTAAGCCATTATTTCTCTCATTTCTTTAGCGCCTGACCTGAAATTTGAGAAGACCTCAACTCTGGAATATAAGAGGAAGAATGAATGTCTTCCAGATCTTAATTCTCTTCTCAGTTGAAAGAAAGAAAGACAAGAAAAAGGCTTTAATTAGGGGCCTTTAACAAAAATGCTGGGTGGGGTCGTCACGGGTGCCTGAATTCAAGAACAAAGAAGACCCAGAAGGGGCTTCTGAGAACCACAAAGTTTTAAAGATGTACCCAAATGCCATACTGAAAATTCCATCACCGAACTGTCATTTGCTTAGGCATACAGCAAGGGACATGTTTAAAAAATAAAATAAAATATAAAATAAACTGGTAGTAAAGCCATGCAGAAGGTAGATGGGTGTTCATTGTTTTATCCTTGCAACTTTTCTGAGTTTGAACATTTTCAAAATAAAACAGCATAGAAAGATCCAGAGTCTGGCTACTCTTGCTCACCTTCACTGTGCCTCCCTGGGCCAATCTCATCGCTGCTCCAAACCCTAAGACGGCTCCCTCCAGACTCCAGTCCTCAGAATGGTCAACAAGACCACTCCCTCCCTCTCCCGCCAGGATTCCCTCTGCTCCTGCCACCCATTCTTGCTTCTGAAGAATGTCAGCCTTGGGGTCTTGGGACCGCAGTGGCCCCACTTGGAAGGCTCTTCACCCAGGTAGCTGGACGGCTCCCTTCTTCACAAGTTTTGGCTCAAATGTTACCTTCTCTGGATGGCTTCACCCTGTTTAAAATTCTACACCCCACCAACTCCCCTTCCCTCCACCCCACCCCTCCTTTCTCTCTGCCACACTTCACACCCTGTCATTTGCTGTATCTACCTTTTTTTTTTTTTTTTTTTATTTGACAGAGAGAGATCACAAGCATGCAGAGAGGCAGGCAGAGAGAGAGGAGGAAGCAGGCTCCCCGCTGAGCAGAGAGCCCGATGCGATGCGGGGCTCGATCCCAGGACCCTGAGATCATGACCTGAGTCGAAGGCAGCGGCTTAACCCACTGAGCCACCCAGGCGCCCCCTTTTTTTCTTTTTTAAGATTTTATTTATTTATTTGACAGACAGAGAACACCAGTAGGCAGAGAGGCAGGCAGAGAGAGAGGGGGAGGCAGGCTACCTGCTGAGCAGAGAGCCGGATGAGGGGCTTGACCGAGGGAGCAGGACCTGAGCCGAAGGCCAAGGCTTCATTGAAGGCAGAGGCTTTAACCCATTGAGCCACCCAGGTGCCCCGCTGTATCTATCTTCTTATCTTGTTTCTGCCTTTCTGACCCCAGGACGTAAGGTTTGTGGCAGGACAAGCCTCTCCTGTTATCAGCAGCCCCTGGAAAGTGCTTCTACACAGCAGGTGCTGGGGAAGGGGGATGGGCAGTTGCCTGGCTGAGAGAAGGAGAGGGCATCCAGCAGGCCAGAGGGAGTGGGGCGAGGAAGGGGTGGAGGGGTGGGAGCCCCAGAAAGAGCTGGTGGTGGTGGTGACGGCTTGGGGGGTGTGGTTTGAAGGCCCTGCCCAGCACCCACCCGGACTTCCTGGAGGCCATCCCGGGTGGCTGAAGGCTTTAGAGCTTTGGAGCACTGCACCACTTGTGTTCTATGAAGATATCTGCCCCCCACCCCCACCTCCACCCACGTTCCTCACCAGGGTCTGGACTTGCAGCTCTGACCTTCAGCAGGTCCTTGAAGAGCCATTTCCTGCCAGACACCGCAGCAGATAGGAGTTGGCGCAGGACAGCCTGTCCCCCCACCCCGCTTTGAAGTGGAGTGCCAGAAAAGCCACAGGAGAGGGGACCGGGGCACCTGTGTCACCTCCTCTCTGTGTGGCCTAGGCTCAGTCATTTCATCCCTCTGCCTCAGTTTCCTCATCTGTAAAATAGGGATAATAATGCTATTTTTCCAAAATTTGGGGGAGGATTAAATTAAGTTAGTGTGGGGCCCTTGGTGAGAACTTAGTGTCTAATAGCTGATGTAATAAGAACCGAATTGATAAGTCCGATTCTGATCTTCCAGGTCGGTGGGGGGGTGGTGTCCAGGGCGCCAGGATGTGGGCTTGCTTTGGGGCCCTGGGGCCCTTTCTTTGCATCCATAACCCTGTCCAGGGACAGGACAGGCAGGCAGCCCTTGTTCTCCAGGGAATTTCCATCTGGCCAGAGATGTCTATGTACTAATTTATTCATTGGACAAAATTGTTTGTTATTTTTAAATCAAAGTAATGATATTATAAATACAGAGGATTTATCACCAATGACCAGTCTCCTCCCCAAGTCACGGTCTGGGAAAAAAAATGTTTTTAACTTATTCTAGTTTTAGTTCTTCTGATGGGTCCATATCCCTAAACAGGCTGCTAATTCAGCTAGTTCTTACCATACCCCCATTCTGCCTGCCATAATCTACCAGCTTCCAGCTCAGTGGCTGAACATTTGACCCACTGGCCCTGTCCCACTTCTCAGATCAGTTACATCCTTTTTTCAGGCCCTTTGCATCTGTAACTGAAGTTGCGTTATTTTATTTTATTATTTTTAAATATTTTATTTATTTATTTGACAGAGAGACGCAGCAAGAGGGAACACAAGCAGGGGGAGTGGGAGAGAGAGAAGGAGGCTTCTCACTAAACAGGGAGCCTGATGCGGGGCTCGATCCCAGGACTCTGGGATCGTATCCTGAGACGAAGGCAGACGCTTAATGACCGAGCCACCCAGGTGCCTCTAAAGTTGTGTTATTTCAGATAGTAGTGCTGGCTATAGCCATCTGGTTAAGCTCCACAGTACAGTGGTTAAGGAAGTGGACTCTGGGGCCAGAGTTTCTGAGCCAGACCCAAGTTCAGGCACCAGCTGAGAGTGTGTGATCCTGGGCATCGATGTGGCCTTCCTGTGTCTGCCGTTGCTCATTCATGAGAAGAGGTTGACCGGGGCAGTATCTGCCAGGCAGCCCTGTCCTGAGGGCTGAATGAGCTAGGACGTGGGCGGTGGTCGGAACAGTGCCAGCACTGTACATGTGGGCTGTAATGAAGCTGCCATTGTCACTTCGCAGCTTCCCTTCCCTTAGCTCTCTTCCATCCAAGATCTGTTATGCGTATGTTTGCTTTCATAGGGCTCTGGGTAGACTGTATTCGTATTCTCTTCTGTTATTGTCTAGAGCTGTCCTACCCAAAACGGCAGTGACTAGCCACATGGGGTTATTTTAATTTAGATCAGTGAAAATTAAATAAGATTTTAAAATTCAGTTCCTCTGTTGCAAGTTACCTGCTACATTTCAAGTACTTGAAAACTACGTGTGGCCAGTGGTTACCTGACTGGATACAACCCAGTAACCTATTTGCAACCCAGTAATATATTTGCTGCATCTCATTGGCTGGTCCAGAATTTCAGTCTAACAATAAAAAACCATTAATTGTCTTTCCTTTTAAAGGTTATATAATTTGGGAAGCATCCAGAATTTCAGTCTAACAATAAAAAACCATTAATTGTCTTTCCTTTTAAAGGTTATATAATTTGGGA
>NW_019154174.1:5850232-5895520 GCF_002288905.1 Enhydra lutris kenyoni
GGCTTGTTGGAAAATAATTTGGCTCAGTCGGTTAAGCATCTGCCTTTGGCTCAGGTCATGGTCCCAGGGTCCTGGGATTGAGTCCTGTATCAGTCTGGGGAGTCTGCTTCTCTCCTCCCTTTGCCCTTCCCCTTGCTTATGTTTTCTCTCTCTCAAATAAATATAAATAAATAAATAAAATAATAATAAATAATAATAAAAAAATAAATAAGTAAATAAAATCTCTTATTAAAAAAAGTTATATAATTTTTTCTGTGCACAGCCAATACTTTACTATGATTATCCTGAATTATACATCTTTCCATTTTTCCTAGAGTTTCTTTTTTTTTTTTTAAGATTTTTAATTTATTTATTTGACACAGAGAGAGAGAGAGATCACAAGTAGGCAGAGAGGCAGGCAGAGAGAGAGGAGGAAGCAGGCTCCCCTCTGAGCAGAGAGGATGCGGGGCTCAATCCCAGAACCCTGAGATCCTGACCTGAACCCAAGACAGAGGCTTAACCTACTGAGCCACCCAGGAGCCCTTTTCCTGGAGTTTCTAATTGCTTTTCATAATTCCTTTTTCCAAGAGGAGACCTACCTACCCCCTGCCTCTTCCTGTTGCTACACAGCTTTATCCTAGAGCCAGTGGTTATTTCTCTCCCAGGTGGGATCCCCCATTTCCTGTGCCTAACATCCTCTTCTTTCAAAGGCTTAACCTCCCATTTTAATTTTTATTGTATTTGTTCATTTATTTTAAGTAAGCTCCACGGCCAAGTGGGGATTGACTCACTTTTGATCACAGAGATCAAAAGTTGCATCCAGGCACCCTCTCATTTTTGCTAGAGCACATCCTCAAATCATTTTTTAATGAAGAGACCTTCCTAAGAATAAGGTAAACTTTTTGATTAATCTTTCCCCTAAATATGTCTTTATTTTATTCCTACACTTGCCTGATATAGAATTCTAAGTTAAAAATTATTTATTTTCTAGTAGGATCTGAACACTTGATTTTACTGAGGAATAGTTTGGTGCTAATCCAAGAGTTTTTCTCAAAAATAAAAAGGGTGGGGGCACCTGGGTGGCTCAGTGGGTTAAAGCCTCTGCCTTCGGCTCAGGTCATGATCCCCAGGGTGCTGGGATCGAGCCCCTGCCCTGTGCCCCCCATCGGACTCTGCTTAGCAGGGAGCCTGCTTCCCTCTCTCTCTGCCTGCTTCTCTGCCTACTTGTGATCTCTCTCTCTGTCAAGTAAATAAATAAAATCTTAAAAAAAAAAATAAAAAGGGTGGGGAGGGGGACTTGAAAATCCAGTCTCTAAGTTAGAATGCCCTACTCCAGTACTGAAAGCCCCAATTAGTGTTTTAGTGGCTCACTCTGAAGGATGAAAGGACTTTGATTTCCCTCTTCCACTAGAGATGATTAAAAACACACCCAACAACTCTGGAAGGAACCAGCCCTTAGATGGTGATGTGAGTGGCAGAGCAGGGAGACAAAGAGCATGGGATCCCTGAGGCATTGTAAAAGCTGGATCAGCAGGCCCTGAATACCACCTGTCCCCTTCTGTGGACTTCCTAGAAGCTGGATCTCTAGTTATTCATAGTTAAGAGCATTGAGGCACCTGGGGGGCTCATTTGGCTGGGTGTCTCACTCTTGATCTCGGCTCAAGTCTTGATCCACAGTCATTGTGAGTTTAAGCCCCACATTGGGCTCCACATTGGGTATGGAACCTACTTTAAAATAAAAAAGAATGTAGTAAAGATTTATTACATGTATATAACAAACTGAAAAATAATCCTTGAGGAAACAGTAGAAGTTATATAAAGAAAACGGAAGGAAAGAAGGAAGGAAGGAAGGAAGGAAAGTCGGTCTGATATTCTTGGAGAAACTGAGAAGATATTGCTTCCTTAAAATATGAACAGGATGCTATTAAAAGGAAATAGCATGCAAGATTGAATTCTTAGAAATTAAAACTGTGATACTGAATTAATAAAAGTATTAGAATATAAAATCAAGAAACCATCCCCCAAAATAGAACCCTCCAAAAGTGGAAAGTGGGGGAGAAAATATGAAAGACAATATATAAGATCAAATTATTTTAGACAAAGCTATGTGTTATAACAAAGAGGTGGCCAAAAGAACAAAGTAGATTATTTGTCTTTAATGTAAACAAGTCCAAGTTAAGTGGTAGTGCTGGTGAGGCAGCTCTGTATCTCACATCACTCAGGGACCAGACCACTTCCTCCTCACTTTTGTACCATCCACTGGTGCTTAGATAAATCTACTATCTTGAGTTTTAACTGGCAGGAAGAAAAGAGAGTATGGAGGAGACATGCCTTGCCCACCTTCTTAGATGTATGCCTAGAAGTCTTTATTTTTTAAGATTTATTTATTTAGGTAATCTCTACACCCAACATGGGGCTTGAACTCATGACCCTGAGATCAAGAGTCACATGCTCTACTAAGCCAGCCAGGTGCCCCTGTTTGCCTGAAAGTCTTTTTTTTTTTATTTTATTTATTTCTTTGACAGAGACAGATCACAAGTAGGCAGAGAGGCAGGCAGAGAGAGGAGGAAGCAGGCTCCCCACTGAGCAGAGACCCCGATGCGGGACTCGATCCCAGGACCCTGAGATCATGACCTGGACCGAAGGCAGAGGCTTTAAACCACTGAGCCACCCAGGCACCCTGCCTGAAAGTTTTAAACATCAATTTCAAAACATTCTGTTGTTGAAAACGTAGTCAGATGATCACGCCTAACTGCAAGGAAGGCTGAGAAATGAGGTACAGCCATGTTAGCAGTTGGGAGAGGGGATGATTGGATTTTGGTAGAAAATGAGTAGTGCTCACCACAGAGAGACAGAAAGTCAATTCAAGAGGCTCGAGCTAACCATACCAGGAGGAGACCACAAAAAAAAAAAAAAAAAAAAGAAAGGAAGAGGGTTAATTATCAGAGAAATAACATCAGACACTCACCCAGCTGAAAAACATGCACTTTCAGACAGATCCCAATAAAAGACTCCTTGGCTAAATTTATTCCTATGTATTTTATTTATTTATTTTTTTAGAAGAATTGGTAGAAAGTCATTTATTTATTTATTTATTTATTTATTTATTTATTTATCTGAGAGACAGAGAAAGGGCATGCTGAGGGGCAAAGGGAGAGGGAAAGAGAGAATCTTTAAGGAGGTTCTACACCCAGTGTGGAACCCAACATGGGCTCGATCTCATGACCTGGAGATCATGACCTGAGCCGAAATCAAGAGTTGGACGCATAACTGACTGAGCCACCCAGTTGCTCCTTCTTATATATTTTAAATTTTTTGATGCAATTTGCTCTTTTTTTTTTTTTTAAGATTTTATTTATTTGACAGACAGAGATCACAAGTAGGCAGAGAGGCAGGCAGAGAGAGAGAGGCAGAAGCAGGCTCCCTCCCAAGCAGAAAGCCCAATGCTGGGCTTGATCCCAGGACCCCGGGATCATGACCCGAGCTGAAGGCAGAGGCTTTAACCCACTGAACCACCCAGGCACCCCACAACTTGTTCTTTTTGATGGAGATTGAAACATTTGCCCAATAAAAGAAGACTCATGCCCAGACACTTCACAATTCCCAAAGATGCCAATTATGACTTCTCTCTTTCCGAAGGCATAGAAGGCACCTGAGTCCAAAAAACACAGGATGAAATCAGAAATGAAAAAAAGAGACATTACAACTGATAATACAGAAATACAAAGGATCTTGAGAGACTACAATGAACAATTACATGCCAACAAATTGGACAACCTAGAAGAAAGGGATAAATTCCTAGAAACCTACAACCTACCAAGACTGAACTGTGAAGAAATAAAATATCTGACAGATTGCTCACTGGAAGGAGATTGAATCAGTGACCAAAAATCTCCCAACAAACAAAAGTCCTGGACCAGATGCTTTCACTCATGAATTCTACCAAACATTTAAAAAAGAATTAATATAAATTGTTCTCAAACTCTTCCAAAAATAGAAGAGGAGGGAATACATCTGAACTCATTTTATAGAGCGAAAATTACCATGATACCAAAATCAGACAAAGAGACTACAAGAAAAGAAAATTATAGACCAATATCCCTGATGAACATAGACAAAAAAATTCACAACAAAATATTAGCAAACTGAATTCAACAATATATTAAAAGGTTCATATGCCATCATTAAGTGGGATTTATTCCAGAGATGCAAGGATGATTCAACATCCACGAATCAATCAATATGATACCACATTAACAAAATGAAGGGTAAAAATTATATGATCATTTCAATAAATGCAGAAAATGCATTTGACAAAATTCAACATTTATGACTAAAAAAAACTCTCAACAAAGTGAACATAGAACATAATATCTCAACATCATAAAGGCCATATATGACAAGCCCACAGCTAACATCATACTCAATGGTAAAAAGCTGAAAGCTTTTCCTCTAAGGTCATGAACAAGGTAAGAATGTCCATTTTTACCACTTTTATTTAACATACTATTGGAAATTCTAGATGGAGCAATTAGGCAAAAAAAAAAAAAAAAAAGATTTAAATAAAAATAAAATAGGTAAAAAATTAAAAAGGCATTTAAATCAGAAAGGAAGAGATAAAACTTTCTATTAGCAGATGTCATGATATTATATATAGAAAATACTAAGACCACCAAAAAACTGTTAGAACTAATAAATGAATTCAGTAAATTTGCAGGATACAAAATCAATATACAAAAGTCAATTGTGTTTCTTTCTTTTTTTTTTTAAGATTTATTTATTTATTTATTTGACAGAGAGGGATCACAAGTAGGCAGAGAGGCAGGTGGAGTTGGGGGGAGCAGGCTCCCCACTGAGCAGAGAGTCCGATGTGGGGCTCAATCCCAGGACCCCAGGATCATGACCTGAGCTGAAGGCAGAGGCTTTAACCCACTGAGCCATCCAGGTGCCCTGTCAATTGCGTTTACTATACACTAACGTGAATTATCAGAATGAGAAATTAAGAGAACAATTTATAATTGCATCAGAAAGAGTAAAATGCATAGGAATTAATTTAACCAGTAGATAAAAGACCTCTACACTGAAAACTATAAGACAATGATGAGAGAAATCGAAGAGGACACAAATAAATGGGAAAAAAAAGTCCATGCTCATGAATTGGAAGAATTAATATTGTTAAAATGTCCATACCAACCAACATAATCTACAGACCCAATCATCAATTTAATCACATAGAAAAATTCCAATGGCCTTTTCACAGAAATAGGACAAACAATTCTAAAATTTGTATGGAACCACAAAAGACCCCAAAGAGCCAAAGCAACCTTGGGAAAGAACAAAGTTGGAGGCATCATCCCATCATGATTCCTATCTCAAACTATATTGTAAAACTGTAGTAATCAAGTATGATATTAGCATATTAGTATAAAAACAGACACACAGGGGCATCTGGGTGGCTCAGTGGGTTAAGCCTCTGCCTTCAGCTCAGGTCATGATCTCAGGGTCCTGGGATCGAGCCCCGCATCGGGCTCTCTGCTCTGCAAGGAGCCTGCTTCTCTGTCTCTCTCTGCCTGCCTCTCTGCCTACTTGTGATCTCTCTCTGTCAAATAAATAAATAAAATCTAAAAAAAAAATTAAAAAAAAAAACAGACACACAGACCAACTGAACAGAATAGAGAGCCTAGAAGTAAACCCACACATATATGGTCAGTTAACTCATGACGAAGAATCCAGACTATACAAAAGAAGAAAGGTTAGTCTCTTCTATAAGTCGTATAGGGGGAACTGGGCAGCAATTAAAAAGAAAGAAAACAGACCCTGATCTTACACCATACACAAAAATCAACTCAAAATGGATGAAACATTTGGACATAAGACCTGAAATCCTAAAGCTCTTAGAAGAAAACATAGAGGGTAAACTTGATATGGATCTTGGCAAAGTTTTTTTTGGATTTTACTACAAGAGCAAAAATAAACAAGTGGGAGGACGTCAAAAAGCAGAACCTAAAAGCTTCTGAACGACAAAGGAACCACTGGCAAAATGAAAAAGCAACCTACCCAGTGGGATAAAATTTTTGCAAATCACATATCTGATAAGGGATTAATACCCCAAATATATAAATAACTCATACAACTCAATAGCAAAAACAAAAGAAAAACAATTTGATTAAAGATGGGCAGAGGAGGGGCGGTGCATGGGTGGCTTGGTGAGTTAAGTATCTGCCTTTGGCTTGGGTCATGATCCCGGGGTCCTGGGATTGAGCTCTGCATTGGGCTCTCTGCTAGCGGGGAGCCTGCTTCTTCCTCTCCCCACTGCTCATGCTCTATCTCTCACTCTCTTTCTCTCTCAAGTAAATAAATAAAATCATTTTTTTAAAAATGGGCACAGGAGGGGCACCTGGCTGGCTCAGTCAGTAGAGCGTGCAACTCTTGATCTCAGGGTGGTGAATTTGAGCCCCACGTTGGGTGAGGAGCCTACTTAAAAAAAATGGGCAGAGGATTTGAATAAACATTTTCCTGAAAAAGACATACAGATGGTCAACAGATTCATGAAAAAGTGCTCAACACCACGAATCATCAGGGAAATGCAAATCAAAACCACAATGAGATCTATGAAATATGACCTTACACCTGTTAGAGTGGCTATCGTAAAAAAGAAAGAAAGAAAGAGGGAGAAAGAGAAAGGAAGAAGAAAGAAAGAAGGAAAGAAGGAAGGACAGAAGGAAGGCAAAAAAAGAAAGAAAGAAGAGAAGGAGAGGGAGAGAGAGGAGGAGGAGAAGAAGAAGAAAGAAAGGAAGGGAAAGAAAGAAAGAAAGGGAGGGAAGGAGAGAGAAAGAAGGAAAGAAAAAGTGTTGGTAAGGATGTGGAGAATAGAGAATGCTGTGTGCCATTGGTGGGAATGTAAATTGGTGACGCCACTATGGAAAACTGTACAGAGATTTCTCAAAAGCTTAAAAATAGAAATATCATGATTTAGCAACTCTACTTCTGGTATTTATCTGAAGAAAATGAAGACATTAATTTGAAAAGATATCCACACTACCATGTTTATTGCAGCACTGTTTATAATAGGCAAGGCATGGAAGCAGGCTAAGTGTCCATCAGTGGGTGAATGGAAAATACACATACACACTCAGACACGCACACACACACACACACACACACACACACACACACACACACTGGAATATTATTCAGCCATCAAAAAGAATGAAATCTTGCCATCTGTGACAACATGGATGGACCTTGAGGGCATTATGCTAAGTGAAATAAGTCCAAGAAAGACAAATACTGTCTTGGTCTCACTTGGTCTCATTCACTCTTGTTTTGGACTCTAAAACAAGACAAAACAAAAAAATGAATTCACTGATACAGAGAATAGATAGGTGCAGGTCAGAGGGGAGGAGAGGAGGGAGTTGGGCAAAATGGGGGAAGGGGGTCAAAGGTACAACCTTCCATGTGTGAAATAAGTAAGCCCTGGGATGTAATATAGAGTTTGATGACTATAATTCATTATTCTGTGCTGTTTATTTAAAAGTTGGTTGGAGGGGCGCCTGGGTGGCTCAGTGGGTTAAGCCGCTGCCTTCGGCTCAGGTCGTGATCTCGGGGTCCTGGGATCGAGTCCCGCATCGGGCTCTCTGCTCGGCAGGAAGCCTGCTTCCCTCTCTCTCTCTCTGCCTGCCTCTCCATCTACTTGTGATCTCTCTCTGTCAAATAAATAAATACATCTTTTAAAAAAAAAAAAAAGTTGGTTGGAGAGTAGATACTAGTTCTCATCACAAGAAAAAAAAATAACTGTGTCATAATATATTTTCAGTAGACTATTGTGGTGATCTGCAAATATTAATACACTATATTGATACAAATACATTATGCTATATACCTCAAACTGATATAATGTTGTATGTCAATTTTGTCTCTATTAAAAAAAAAGAACATAGATGATGAGTTAAAATAAAAATAAGAGAAAAAAAATCCGAGCCTAATAAAGGGCTAATAGAGGGACCAACTTCACATTTGACTTGGAGCTTCCTGGGGCTAACCCCGGAAGGGACAATTTACATGAAGAGATCCCTTAGTCAAAAAGGAGAAACATGGTAGTTAGTTCCTCTGAGGAGTCCAGAACTCACTTCTAAAATTAGTTTTCATGACAGACCGTACCTCATGCTAGTTGATGTCATGGCTGTGTTGCAGGTGGACAATGTGTCAGTCATGAGAGAGGGTCTGGGGCTTGGAGACAGACAAACGGGCTTGAAGGTGACTCTGCCAGTCATTAACTGTGTGCTCCTGGGCACATTTCATTTCTGGGCCTCAGTTTTCCTGCCTGCCCCCACTTTCTTGGAGATGTGGGGAGGGGCAGAGTGAGAGAGAGAGAGAGAGAATCCCAAGCAGGCTCCACACTGAGCATATAGCCCCACCCAGGGCTCCACCTCACGACCCTGAGATCATGACCTGAGCTGAAATCAAGAGTTGGACGCTTAACTGACTGAGCCACCCAGGCTCTCCTTCTTGCCCTTTAAAATGGATGGTGATGTCACCATGTTCTTTAGTCACTCTCTCTCTCAAGTAAATAAATAAAATCTTTTTTTTTTTTTTTTAAAGGGCACAGGAGGGGCGCCTGGCTGGCTCAGTCAGTAGAGCGTGCAACTTGTGATCTCAGGGTGGTGAGTTTGAGCTCCGTGTTGGGTGTGGAAACTACTAAAAAAAAAAAAAAACGGGCGGAAGATCTGAATACACATTTTTCTGAAAAAGACATACAGATGGGCGACAGATTCATGAAAAAGTGCTCAACATCACAAATCGTCAGGAAATGCAAATCAAAACCACAATGAGATCTATGAAATCAGTCCTTACAACAGTTAGAGTGGCTATTAGAAGGAAAGAAGGAAAGGAAAAGAGTCACATAATCTGTTCATTTTTTCCACAAATATTTGTTGCACACTAACCACGTGTCAGGCATACGTTATAATAATGAACCAAATCAAGCACCAGTCACCCGTCTTCTTGAAGGTTACCTTCTCTTGAGGTGAGACAGACTCCAGAAAAGTACAAAATGTTAAGTATTGTGGAGGGTCATCAAGCAGGATGGGGGTGACAGGAATTGCCCCTTCCTCCAGGAAGGCTTCTCTGAGAAGGTGACGTCTGAGCGGGGACCTGCAGGAAGTGAGGCAGCCCACCGTTACGGTCCCTGGGGAAGGGAATTCCAGGAGAGGAGAAAAACCAAGTCAAAGGCCTTTTTTATTTTTTATGTATTTCTTCTAAGGTTCTTCCCCCCCCCCCCCCCGGCAAAGGTTTATTTAGGGACGCCTGGGTGGCTCTGCCTTTGGTTCAGGTCATGGTCCCTGCATCCTGGGATCGAGTCCCACATCAGGCTCCCTGCTCAGCGAAGAGCCTACTTCTCCCTCTCCAGCTCCCCTGTGCTTGTGTTCCCTGTCTCGCTGTCTCTGTCATAAATAAATAAAATCTTTAAAAAAATAAAAAATAAATAAAAGCTTATTCATTTATTTTAGAGGGGGAGGGGGAGGGGCAGAGGGATAGGGAGGGAGACAATCTGAAAGAGACTTGCCACTTGCACAGAACCAGAGGGGCTCCATCCCAGGACCCTGAGAGCATGACCAAAATCAAGAGTCGGACGCTTAACTGACTGAGCCACCCAAGTGCCCCAAGGCCCTTGTTAAAAGTGGGTCACTCTTGGTGTTCTCTGAGAACCTCAAGGAGGCCGGTGGCTTGAGCAGAGCTCACCACAGGTAGAGGGTGGGAGGGGAGGTCAGAGAGGAAACAGCCATGTCCTGTGAGGGGATCTTAAGGACTTCTGCTCTGGGTCAAAGGACTGCTGTTGATGGACTCTGTCTTTGAAATGGCCCCTTCTGGCTGCTGCAGGGAATCTGGGGGGAACATGGAGGGGATGGTGGGAGCAGGGAGACCAGTAAGGACACTCCTGGACCTGGCCAGGACGGAGACCACCAGGTCTGAACTAGGATGATGGGAGACACGGAGAGAAGTGTGCAGTTGTGAAACATTTTTTGAGGTGGAACCAACAGGGTTGTTTAATAGATTGGATGTGGGCGTGCAAGAGAGAAGATCAAGGACAACACCAAGATTTTGGCCTGACAGACTGTAGGGATGGAATTGCATTTTCTGATATGGGGAGGCTGGGGTGGAGCGGGTTTGGGGAGGAAGATAAAGAGTTTATCTTCGGACTGCTTAAAGCTGGGAAGCCCTAGTAGACAGCCACGTGGGGGTATCAAGTGAGCAGTTCTGAAGCTCACAGAGGAGGTCTTCACTAAAGACATAAATTTGGGGGACATCAACATTTGGATGGTGTAAGGTTTTTTTGGTTGTTGTTGTTAGATTTTGTGTATTTATTTGACAGAGAGAGAGAGACAGAGAGAGCACACAAACAGGGGGAATGGCAGGCAGAGGGAGAAGCAGACTCCCTGATGAGCAGGGAGCCCAATGTGGGGCTTGATCCCAGGACCCTGGGATCATGACCTGAGCCAAAGGCAGATGCCCAATGACTAAGCCCCCCACATGCCCCTGGATGGTGTTTAAAGCCATGAGTCTAGACAGGTTCACCTCAAGAGTGAGTGCGAAGAGAAGAGGCCCAGCACTGACATGTGAGATGGTTACTACTTCAGTTACAGAGAGAATCATAGGGGCTCAGAGAGGACACACAGCTGGTAAGGGGTAGAAGCCTTGGGGCTTGTTGGCCTGAGCTGGTTGTGATCTACCTTCCACCCCCCAGATCCATCCTCTGCTCTGCTCCATGACTTGAAGGTTCCTTTGCACTCTGGCTTCCCCTTGGGCTTGGCTAAAGGGAGGACAGGTTGGAGAGCAGAGGGAGAGGCAGAGAGAAGGCAGTCAGGACATTTCTTCCTTGCTCCCTTCCCAATGTGGGTCGCACCTCTGGCAGTGGCTTCATCTCTACACCCTTGTCTAGCATCTGTCAGGTGGCCCCTTGTGATAGTGGGACTTATCATAAGAACTATATATTTGGTCTCTGTCCCCGTTTCTGGCACAGAGTTCTCCACCTCATACACACACACACACACACACACACACACACACACACACACACTTTCTCTCTCTGGAATTGGTGATCAGGATTTTAGCCCTCCTCCGCATCTCCAGCTTTCCCCTAGTTTCAGTGACAGCATTCTGTCCCCTTCCCCGACACTCCTGTCCCTTGTTGCTGGCCCCTGAGTGCTTCCACATTCCTTGTGGGTCCTTTCAACCATCCCCACCTCTACATGGAGTCCCTATAGTAAAGTCTCTAGAATTGGTTTGTGTGTATGTGTTTTTTTAAGATTTTATTTATTCATTTGGCAGAGAGAGGGAGAGAGCACAAACAATGGGAAGGAGCAGAGGGAGAAGGAGAAGCAGACCCCGCACTGAACGCGGAGTCCAACGCAGGGCTCGATCATCAGACTCTGAGATCAGAACCTGAGCCAAAACCAAGAGTCAGATGCTTAACTGACGGAGCCAGCCAGGAGCTTGGGAATTGCTTTTTCTTTTCTTTCTTTTTTTAAGATTTTAATTATTTATTTGATAGAGAGAAAGAGAGTGAGCACAAGCAGGGGGAGGGTCAGAGGAAGAAACAGACTCCCCGCTGAGCAGGGAGCCTCCAAGGGGTTCGATCCCAGGACCCTCAGATCATGACCTGAGCTGAAGGCAGATGCTTAACTCACTGAGCCACCAAGGCGCCCCTGCTTTTTCAATATAAGCCTTGGAAAGCTATTTGAATTCTTTTTTCTTAAAAAGATTTTATTTATTTATTTGACAGAGGGAGAGGGAGAGAGCACAAGTAGGCAGAGTGGCAGGCAGAGGCAGAGGGAGAAGCAGGCTCCCCGCTGAGCAGAAAGCCTGACTCAGGGCTTGATCCCAGATCCCTGGGACCATGACCCAAGCTGAAGGCAGATGATGCCTAACCAACTGAGTCACACAGGCGCCCTGCTATTTGAATTCTTAAACTATGTGCAGTATTATCTTGATGGAAAAATAAACCATAGTTTTAAAATAAAAAGAGACTTGGGGAGCCTGGGTGTCTCAGTGGGTTAAAGCCTCAGCCTTCAGCTCAGGTCATGATCTCAGGGTCCTGGGATAGAATCCCGTACTGGGCTCTCTGCTCAGCAGGGAGCCTGCTTCACTACCCACCGCACCACCACCCCCGCCGCCTGCCTCTCTGTCTACTTGTGATCTCTCTCCCTCTGTCAAATAAATAAATAAAATCTTAAAAAGATAAAATAAAATAAAAAGAGACTTTTAAAAGGAGGAGTTTGCTGTTGAAAACAACTACTTTAAGAAGTTAGTTTGGAAAACAGTATTGGGATTCCTCAAAAAATTAAAATTCAATTATATATGATCCAATAATTCCACTCCTGGTTATTTACACAAAGAAAATGAAAACATTAATTTGAAAATATGCATGCACCCCTATGTTTATTGTAGCATTATTTACAATAAGCCAAGATTTGGAATCAACCCAAATGTCCATCAATAGATGAATGATGAAGAAAACATGGTATAGATAGGCAATGGAATATTACTCAGCCATCAAAAGGAATGATATCTTGCCATTTGCAACCACATGGATGGATCTAGAGTATATTACACTAAGTGAAATAAGTCAGTTAGAGAAAGACAAATATGATTTCACTCCTATGTAGAATTTAAGAAACAAAACAAATGAACAAAGAAAAAAAAAGGACAAACAAAAACAGACTCTTAAATACAGAGAACAAACTGATGGTCTCCAGAGGAGAGGTGGGGGGAGGGGGAATGCGGGAAATGAGGGACATGTACTAAGAGCACATTGTCCCAAGACATCCTTCTGGTATGGTGGGTATGCCAGTCACTCTGGCCTATCCTTCAGGAAACTCCTCTGGACACGGACTGGCCTTGCCAGTGGAACGTGTGACTCTTGATCTCAGGGTTGTAAGTTCAAGCCCCACGTTGGGTGTAGAGATTCCTTAAAAAGAAAATCTTAAAAAACAAAAACAAAAACCAACCCCCCAAACCCCAAAAAACAAAAAACAAAAAACAACTCCAGAAAGCCCCATTTTCCAGGTAGTGACAGGTTTATACCTGGATAATAATAGCACCCCTCAGCCCGTGTTCTAACGTGTATAGCATGTAATACACACCCATCCGTGTAACACATAACACCTTTGTCATCAGGTAATTAATATGTACGTCACGAATACATCACGTATATAAAAGTTAGCCTAGAGTCTAAGTGCACGTTACAGTGCTTAATAAACGGGCAAGTCTGGACTTCTCCAGTGCGCTCCCGGTTGATGTCATGTATCCAGCCTCCTCCTGGATCCTGGATTAGCTGGCAGCCGTAGGATCACAGGGAGCCCACGGCCCCCGATATTAAAAGCCAGGCTCTTTCCTCCACCCTGCTCTCCCTGGCCTGCCTCTGCCCCACGTGGCTCGGGTGCTCAAGAACACAGAGAATAGCGCCCTCTGCTGACTTCCACGGAGAACTTTGGGTACATTTGTGGAAAACCAGAGGCTGCCCACTACCGTCTCTCTACTACCACTAATATTCGGTCACAGCATAGTGTAACCAAAAAGCCTGACCGGGGCTTCTGATCAGAATGAAGAAACAAGGGCCAGATATACCTGATGTGGAGAACAGAGGCAAAAGAAAAATATTCAATTTCCTTACAACCTACTGCCCACTGACAAGTCTCTGGGACAGGCAGGGGGAACTTCCTCTAGGAACTCAACGTCCTTGATGTTAATACCTGGCTAAGGGCAAAAGGCAACATTGGCTTAACATTAGCCTGACCTCCAGGATCCTGTAAGTCTCTTTTAACATGTAAAAAATTCCTTTGGAAATATCCTTTATCTCTACTCCCCAAGATATATGGTAGCAATCATATTCCAAGCATATGACCCACCAGTATACATCTGAAGGGTCTCATGACTAAGATTTTACTAGACAGTCATAAGTGACCTTTTTCTAACAACAGCTATCCCCTCAAGGTCCTGGAAACCTTGCTTCCAAATTCCTTAGCAACTTCTAACCCCCTCCCAACCTGAAAGTCTATAATCAGTCCTTCCTCACAACCCTAGTGGAGCTCTTTCGGCCCACGGGTCCTATCCCCGTGCTTTAATAAAACCACCTTTTAAAAAAATTTTATTTTGGGGCCCCTGGGTGGCTCAGTGGGTTAAAGCCTCTGCCTTCGGCTCAGGTCATGATCTCAGGGTCCTGGGATCGAGCCCCGCATCGGGCTCTCTGCTCAGCAGGGAGCCTGTTTCCTCCTCTCTCTCTGCCTGCCTCTCTGCCTACTTGTGATCTCTGTCTGTCAAATAAATAAATAAAATCTAAAAAAAAAAATTATTTTTTAAAAATTTATTTTATTTTTTCAGTGTTCCAAGATTCATTGTCTATTTTTTTAAAGATTTTATTTATTTATTAGACAGAGAGAGATCACAAGTAGGCAGAGAGGCAGACAGAGAGAGAGGAGGAAGCAGGCTCCCCACGGAGCAGAGAGCCCGGT
Source organism: Enhydra lutris kenyoni (assembly GCF_002288905.1). Classification (NCBI taxonomy): domain Eukaryota; kingdom Metazoa; phylum Chordata; class Mammalia; order Carnivora; family Mustelidae; genus Enhydra; species Enhydra lutris. The sequence goes on from NW_019154174.1 coordinate 5,864,722, forward strand.
GTGGGGCTCTATCCCAGGACCCTGGGATCATGACTTGAGCCGAAGGCAGAGACTTTAACCCACTGAGCCACCCAGGCACCCCTCATTGTCTTTTTTTTTTTTTTTTAAGATTATTTATTTATTTATTTGACAGAGAGAGAGGTCACAGGTAGGCAGAGGGGCAGGCAGAGGTTGCCGGGGGAAGCAGGCTCCCTGGGGTGGCTCCCTCTGCCCCTCCCCCACTCCCTCCCCTCCAAAACCCTCAGTTTGTTTCTCAGAGTCCACAGTCTCTCATGGTTCGTCTCCTCCTCCAATTTCCCCCAACTCACTTCTGCTGTCCTTCACCCAATGTCCTTTGTTATTGCTTTATGCTCCACAAGTAAGTGAAACCATATGATAATTGACTCTCTCTGCTTGACTTATTTCACTCAGCATAATCTCTTCCAGTCCTGTCCATGTTGCTACAAAAGTTGGGTATTCATCCTTTCTGATGGAGGCATAATACTCCATAGTATATATGGACCACATCTTCTTTAAAACCACCTTTTTTGCACCAAAGACACCTTAAGAATTCTCTCTTGACCATTTGCTCCCAAACCCCAACATTTTCACATCTTAAACAAGAAAAAGAACTTTCGGTCCTTGGACAACAGGCAGTGCAGAATGGAGAGCCGTATATCTTCCTTGGCTTCCTGCCTGGAGAGAATTTCCAGGCTGTAGCCCAGGAAGAGGGAACTCAAACAGACTCCAGCAGTCTCCCTGGGGTGAGGAGACCAAGTTCCACAGGGAGAATCCCCAGGACAGAGAGAGAGCGCTAGGCCCAGGCAGAGGTTGCCACACACCGTCAGGTGAGCACCAAGGGGGGTAAACAATCCCCAGGGTCTGCATGGGGTGGAAAGGGCTCATGGTCCCACCAGCCAGAGCAAAAAGATCACCAAATGCACAGGTGTCTAGTAGAGGACTCAGAAGGTCATTGCCGCAGCAATGGGGCCAAATTCACCCCAGACGGAAGCTATTCTGGTCCCATCTAACATGTAAAGGCAAACCTTGAAAGGATCAGACTGTTTCCAAGGCATTAAGACCCTCCAAACTTTTTGGACGAGGAACAGAACTATTTCCCAGAACAGAGTTCAAAATATTTAAAGGAGGACGTTTCCACCTATGGTTGAGTGAGGAGGTCAGCAAATCCTCTCGCCAGAAGCAGCTCTAATGCTGCACAAGGCAAACCAACAGCCCGTTCAGGGCTCTGAGATCCACCAAAGGCCGACCACAATCTGAGAAGGGAACCGTCTTGAAACCCACTCAACTTTGAGTTAGAACAGGGGGAGTCTCACTTTCCAGCGTGGGAGGCGAAGAGGCTCTGCCAAAGTTGGGGGTTGGGGGTGGGCTTTGAGGACTGGAAGCTTCCCTGCTGCAGGGGGTTTCTTTGATTTGGACTTGTGGACGATGGACACGCCCCGTGATGTCGCCGGAGGAAGCGGCCATCTCAGTGGCAAGTGAGTGGGGACAGCTCACAGTGCTCTTAGCCTGACTTCGGGTTGTGGTGGAGGCAAGCATGCTCCCTGCTGAGGCTGTGTGCTTTTGCAGGGCTAACCCTGGGGCTGAGTGCGCGCGGGGGGGGGGGGGGGGTCAACTTGAAAATGGCCCGAACTTTGTACTCTCCCACCCACATAGAGATCATTGTCAGAGGACAGAATTCTCACTGGCTCAGGGTGGGTGGCTCAGTGGGTTAAGTGTCTGCCTTTGGCTCAAGTCATGATCCCAGGGTCGTAGGATCAACCCCCCTTTCGGGCTCCCTGCTCAGCCTGGAGTCTGTTTCTCCCTCTCACTCTGTTGCTCCCCCTGCTTGTGCTCTCTCTTTCTGTCAAATGAATAAATAAAACCTTAAAAAGAAATAATTAGTTGATCATGAAGCTGCACAGACATAGGGGCATTCCTAGGAATCCAAGCTTAAGAATAAAAACAAGAATTATTTTAAATGGGGCAGAGACAGCAGTGGCCACCCACCATGGGGGAAGCAGATTCACAGATTTGGCCCTGGCAAATTATTAAACAAAGAAACAAACAAAAGCCAGTGACAACAACAACCTGTAGAGGGCATCAGAATCCAGTCAAACGTAGGAAAAGCAGGTACTCTGTAATCTGTCTCTGACGGTCCCCAGATGTTGCAGTTAGCAAAGACTTTGGAACAGCTATTATAAAATATGCTCAAAGAACTAAAATAAAAAGACTCAAAGGAAAGTGTGACAACAAAATAAATAATGTTGATAAGGGCCTAGGAAAAAATTTTTTTTGAAAGAGAGTGGGGGAGGAGCAGAGGGAGAGGGGGACAAGCAGACTCAATGTACGGGGAGCCCAAAGCAGGGCTCGATCTCATAACCCTAACTGAGACGATGACCTGAGCTGAAATCAAGAGTTGGCCGCTTAACTGACTGAGCCCCCAGATGCCCCAGAATTTTTTTTTTAAAGGAATGAAGTACTGATATGTGCTACATTATGGATGAGCCTTCAAAACATGCTAATTGAAAGAATCTGGATACATAAGGAAAAATACTGGGTTTGGGTGTTTTTGTTTGCTTTTTTTTTTAAGGGAGGGAGGAGAGGAGCAGAGGGGAAGAAAATGTTAAGCAGGTTCCATGCCCAGCGTGGAACCCAACATGGGGCTTGATCTCATGACCCTAAGATTATGACTTGATCCAAAATCATGAGTGGGCTGCTTAACCAACTGAGCCACCCAGGTGCCCCCAAAAGGAAAAATATTGTATGACTCCACTTATATGAGGTACCTAGAATATGCAAATTCATACACAGAGGCAGAAATAAAACAGAGGTGATCAGGAGCTGGGGGAAGGGAGGAATGGGATGTTGTTTAATGGAGTTTTTGTTGAGAAATGAATTGTACATGTACTTAATGCTATTGAATTATACACTTAAAAAATGGTTACAAGGGAGGCGGGCCAGTCTGACTCAGTCGTTGGAGTGTGCACCTCTTGATCTCAGGGTTGTAAGATAAAGCCCCACGTTGGATGTATAGGTTACTGAAAAAGAAAATCTTTTTTGGGGGCACCTGGGTGGCTCAGTGGGTTAAAGCCTCTGCCTTCGGCTCGGGTCATGATCCCAGGGTCCTGGGATCAAGCCCTACATCGGGCTCTCTGCTCGGCGGGGAGCCTGCTTCCTCCTCTCTCTCTCTCTCTCTGCCTGCTTGTGATCTCTGTCTGTCAAATAAATAAATAAAATCTTTGAAAAAAAAAAAGAAAATCTTTTTTAAAAAAAATGGTTAAAATAACAATAAAAAAATAAATAAATTCCAGAGTTGAAAAGGACAATAATAACTGAAATTTAAAATTCAGTAGAGGAGCACCTTACTGGCTCAGTGAGTAGAGCACAATGACTCTTGATCTTGGGGTTGTAAGTTTGAGTCCCATGTTGGGTATAGAGATTACTTAAAAAATAAAATCTTAAAAAAAATTCACTAGAGGAGCTCAACTACAGATTTGAGCTGACAGATGACCGAATCAATGAACCATCAATGATGGGTCAATAGAAACTATCTAACCTGAAGAGGGGAAAAGGGAAGAAGAAGTGAGTCCTTACTCAGAAATCTGTGGAATGACATCAGGTATACCAGCATAAGAATAATAGGAGTCGCAGTAGGAAAGGAAAAGAGAGAGCAGAAAAAGATACTTGAGGAAAAAATTGTAGAGCTTCCAAGTTGTGTTCCACTAGAGTTCCGCATACTGGGAAGGTAGCGCACCCCATTTTCATGGGACCCGAAACTCCTTCCAGACCCCATCCTGTGTACTTCTTCATCTGGCTGCTCATCTGGTTATCTGTATTCTTTTTTTTTTCCTAAAGATTTTATTTATTTATTTGACAGAGAGAGAGAGAGAGAGAGAGAATGAGATATCACAAGTAAGCAGAGAAGCAGGCAGAGAGAGAGAGAGGGAAGCGGGCTCCCCGCTGAGCAGAGAGCCCAATGTGGGGCTCGATCCCAGGACCCCGAGATCATGACCTGAGCCAAAGGCAGAGGCTTAACCCACTGAGCCACCCAGGCACCCCGGTTATCTGTATTCTTTATAATACCCTTTATAATAAAGCAGTAAACATAAATTAAGACTCAAAGCCACGAAGGTACTTGTCCAGATTCACACAACTCGTAAGTGGTGGAGCTGGAATTGAAACCTGGGACTCTGTGACTAGGAAACCAAAATCTTAACCATTTTGTCACAGAATACATCATCACAAGAACTCATAGAGTACTTTATCAGGGAAAAGGAAAAAAAAGAGAGAAACAATGACCAAAAACTTTCCAAATTTGATGAAAAAATAATCTACACATCCAAGAAATGCAATGAATGCCACATAGAAACAATATGAAGAGATTCACAGTCAAACACATCATAGTCGAACCACTGAAAGAGAAAACAATAAAAGCAGCAATGAAAGTGACTCATTATGTGCAAAGAAGCATCAATACTGATCTACATGAACTTCTTGTCTGAAACAATGGAAATCAGTAGAATGACATATTCAAAGGGCAACAGACCAAAAATGAAATTAAGAAAGTAACTCCAAGAACAACTTTGTGCCAGTAAATTTCAATCGTATGGATGAAATGGACAGATTCCTTAAAAACAGCAAACTGCCAAAGCTAACTCAAGAAGAAATAGAAAACTTAAATAGCCCCACATATAATTAATGAAATTGAAATAGCCCCACATATAATTAATGAAATTGAATTTGTAGTTAAATCTTCCCATAAAATTAATTAGAGCTCTGTGCCTAAAATAAAAGCATTATTTTTGGAACAGGCACAGACCTCTAGGCACTGAGAGGAAACCTGTCTAGAGGTCTGTGCCCGTTCCAAAAATAATGCTTTTATTTTTCTTTCATTCCCAGAAATACTCTTTCATCATACAATGTTTGTTGTTGTTGTTGTTGTTTTACAGGAGCCAACTTTCAAAATATTTGGAAACAGAAAGGATTCTCTCCCAAGTTTCTCATCATTGCTTTGCTGGTGAACTTGATAAAACCTATTGAATTCTTTTACATTTCCCATATACTGGAGATAATAAATGAAAATATTCAGGGGAAAAAATTCCTACAAAGAAAATTTCAGGTATAGATGGTTCCATTGGTAAATGCAGTAATTCTACATAGATTTAACATTATTCACATCAAACTCCAAAAACATTTTTTTTAAGATTTTATTTATTTTATTTATTTGACAGAGAGAGATCACAAGTAGACAGAGGCAGGCGGGGGGCGGGGCGGGGAGTAGGCTCCCTGCCTAGCAGAGAGCCTGATGCGGGGCTTGATCCCAAGACCCTGAGATCATGACCTGAGCCGAAGGCAGAGGCTTTAACCCACTGAGCCACCCCGGCGCCCCTCCAAAATCATTTTTTGAGAAATTGACAAGCTGATTCTAAAATCTGCATAGAAATGCCAAAGGACCTAGACTAGCCAAAACAATTGGAAAAAAAAAAAGTTAGAGGATGTTCACTACTTGATGGACTCACTATAAAGCTAGTTATCAAGACAGTATAGTATTGGAGGGCACCTGGCTGGCTTAGTCAGTAGAACATGCAATTCTTGATCTTAGAGCCATGAGTTTGAGCCCCATGTTGGGCTTAGAGATTTTTTTTTAATTAAGGGGAAAAAAGACTGTATGGTATTAGTATAGAGAGAACCATTGAAATCAATGGAATAGGGGTGCATGGGTATCTCAGTCAGTTGAACATCTGACTCTTGATCTCAGCTCAGGTCTTGATCTCAGGATTGTGAGTTCAAGCCCTGTGTGTGGAGCCTACATTAGAAAAGAGAGAGAGAAAGGGAGAGAGAGCATGCACCTAGGTGGCTCAGTCAAAAGTCTGCCTTCAGCTTAGGTCATGATCCGAGAGTCCTGGGATTGAGCTCCACATCGGGCTCCCTGCTCAGCAGGGATCTGCTTCTCCTTCTCTCTCTCTACATCTTCACCCTTGCTTGTGTTCTCTCTCTCAAATAAATAAATAAAATCTTTAAAAAAATTCCAGTCAATGGGATAAAATCTGTAATCCGGAAATAGATGAACATATATATGGTCAGTTGATGTTTTGCAAAGGTGGCAAGGCAATTTTTCAACAGCAGAAAGGATAATCTTTTCTACAAAAAGTACAGACACAACTGGCTACCCACAAGCAAAAAAAAAAAAAAGTGTATACAAAAGTTAACATGAATGGGGGCACCTGAGAGGCTCAGTGGGTTAAGCCTCTGCCTTCAGCTCAGGTCATGATCTCAGGGTCCTGGGATCCAGCCCCGCATCGAGCCCCACATTGGGCTCTCTGCTCAGCAGGGAGCCTGCTTCCCTTCCTCTCTCTCTGCCTGCCTCTTTGCCTACTTGTGATCTCCCCATCAAATAAATAAAATCTTCAAAAATTAATTTTAAAAAGTTAAAATGAATGGATCATAGACCTGATGTCAGAGCTGAAACTATAAGACTTAATGAAGATACAGGAAATTTGGGGGATTCTGAGTTTGATGAAGATTTCTTTCTTTCTTTTTTTTTTTTTTAAGATTTTATTTATTTGACAGACAGAGATCACAAGTAGGCAGAGAGGCAGGCAGAGGGAAAGGAAAACAGAGAGAGAGGAGGAAGCAGGCTCCCCGAGGAGCAGAGAGCCCGATGTGGGGCTCGATCCCAGGACTCTGGGATCATGACCTGAGCTGAAGGCAGAGGCTTTAACCCACCGAGCCACCCAGGCATCCCTGATGAAAATTTCTTGAATAGGACACAAAAAGCCACAAACTGTAAGAGAGACCAATAAAAAATTAAACTTCATCAAAATTTAAAACTTTGACCCTTCAAAAGATATTGATTAAAAACAAGTTTAAAGGGGCGCTTGGGTGGCTCAGTAGTTAAGCCTCTGCCTTCAGCTCAGGGCATGATCCCAGGGTCCTGGGATCGGCCCCCGCCTCAGGTTCCCTGCTCAGCAAGAAGCCTGCTTCTCCCTCTGACCTTCTCCCCTCTCATGCTCTCTCTCTTTCAAGTAAATAAATAAAATCTTAAAAAAAAAATAAAATAGGGAGCGCCTGGGTGGCTCAGTGGGTTAAAGCCTCTGCCTTCGGCTCAGGTCATGATCCCAGGGTCCTGGGATTGAGCCCCACACCGGGCTCTCTGCTCAGCAGGGAGCCTGCTTCCTCCTCTCCCTCTGCCTGTCTCGCTGCCTACCTGTGATCTCTATCTGTCAAATAAATAAATAAAATCTCAAAAAAAAAAAAAAAAGAGATGAGGTGACTGAGGCAAGGAAATTTAAAAATAAAATAAAATCCTTAAAAAAGAAAAAAAGAAACAGGCATTTCATCAAATATTCTGGCTGGACTTTAGGATCCCACAGACCCAGGTTCACATGCTGGCTTTACCACTTTCAGGCTGCGTGACGTTAGATAGTCACTTTACTTCACCTCTATGAGCCTCATTTTTCTCATCAGCAAAATGGAGGAAACTTGTAACTAAGTAGTAGGTAGTCAAGAAAATTAAACCTAATACTTCTAACTTATTTAGATACTTAAGAAATGCCAGGTGCCCATTTCTTCCCTTCCAAATACAGATAGGTTTAGTGATCGAATTTCAAGCCTGGGAAAAGCCGACATTGTGTTTAAGCTGAAGAGGTTGAGACAGAGAAATGTGTCCAAAACAGGGCATTGGAGCTGCCACCCCCTGGGGCTGCAGGGCAGAGATCCATGGTTGGTGGAGATTGGAAACCAAAAGCAAGAACAATAGCATCAGGACAGGAAAACCAGACGCTGCCCAAGCAAATCTCAGGCAACACAGGCGTCTGCTGTGGGTTGTACGGGCTTGTCGCATGCTGAGTTTACGCAGGTGGGGAGACCCAAGCCAGCCTCCTGGAGAACAGGGGACCTGGTGGGGACAGGGTAGCAGCAGCCTCCACTGGGCTGGAGGGAGATGTGTGCTGGAATGTCCCCTTGGAGGGGGCTAAAGCCGTCGGGGGAGGGGGGGCGGCGCAGCACCTCCCATGGAAAAGCATACCCTTGAACCTGGGGAATGGCCCAAAAGGACCAAGGGGCAGGCCTGGCCTCCAGGTGCAGTTCAGAAGTGGCTACTGACTGGAAGAAACATCCACACTTGGGCCTCTTATAGAACGTTTGCTTCCAAATCCACCCTGGGGTTGAGTGTCTAGAGGGGCTGGGCATCTCCAGGACTTCAGCTTGGTTCTTGAGGGGAGCAGAACGGAAGGCCAGCTGCTTGGACCCAGGCCTGCCACTGCCCGGGAGTCTGGCATTCAGTGACCCTGCCTGCCAAGGAGGCTTCAAGACAGCCAGGTGGGTCTGGAAGGGGTGACAGATGGATCAAAGGCATTGAGCCCCCCCAACTCCATGGGCTTTGTGGAGCCTGACTCTTTGCTTATTTTAACTCCTTTTTGCCATCCTCATGGTCTTTGTCTCCCTCAAGACCCCACAGATGCCCAGGACAGACCATGACATCCTAAGCCCAGACTCGCCTTCTCCCACTCCTGCTAGTCTTCTGGAAAATGGTCTACCAAAGACAAAAGGCTGCATTTCAGAGGTTCTCATGTCATCAATACAGTGATGACATCTGCGGGTTTGAACTTGAGCCCCCCTGGAAATTTTGCCCATGGCCCCGGGGACACCCCAGTAAGAATGACCTTACTGACCCCTCGGCCTTGTTCCCCGAGACTCTTGGATCTAGATACCTGTACGCTGCCAGGTCATAGCTCACCCCTTCGGGGACAAAAAATAACCCCATTAGCCCCAAGTTTCTGGTCTTGTTCAAGAGGGGAGTGTCCCACACAGGACCAGGAAAGACTTGGCTCGTTCCCTATTCATTCGTCAGGACTGATCTCCAGTCTCAAGCTAACTGGTGGAAACAGACCAGGAAAAACTGTTCCAGGTATGGCTTCAGGCATCTACGCTATTGGGCCCAGTAGAAGAAACGCTGACCAACCTGGGGGATGGGGAGTGGGTTAAGAAGCCTTGTAGGGAAAGGAGGCTTTGGACCTGATACAAAACACATATATTAATTGGTCTTTCCCAGATTTAAAAAAAAAAAAAAAAAAAAAGAAGAGAAAAAGTCATCCCTGCACAGGCCTGGAGAAATGAAATGGCCTTGGGTTCTGGGAGGAGGAGGCTGGAGCTTGGAGTCAGGGAAGGGAAGGGAGAAGGAAAGCAAAGGCAGACGTGGAGCTGGAGGGCTGGCTCAAGCCGGACCCTGGAGACCTTCTCTGTCAACTTCAAGCTGTTGAAATTTATCTTGAGGGAAATGGAGCCAATATAAGTTTTCAGTAAAAGGGGTGGGACTTCACCTCCATGGTCTTCGTTCCCAAAACCCATAACCCGTATCTAAGCATGAGAAAATACCAGACAGAAAAAGCCTATATTTGAAAAATATTTTACAAAATACCTAGTCAAGTCTTCTCAGAACTGTCCGAGTCAGCAAAAACAAGTCTGAGAAACCGTCAGACCAGAGTTCAAGGAGACCTAACAATCGCATGTGAGGGAGAATCCCAGAAGAGATTCTGAAACAGACAAGGGGCCTTAGGGGGAAATGAGTAAAATCCAAAGAAAGTGTGAGGTTTAGTTAATGGTAATATAGTATACATCCATACGGTGGGATAGTATTCAATAATGAAAAAGCCTAGAGTACTGTTATGTGTTACACAAATGAATCTCGAAAACTGGCCAAGTAGAAGTAGACGCAGAAGGCACGAGACCACATGTTTAGGAGTCCATTTGTATGAAATGGCCACAATAGGCAACTCTACAGAGACAGGAAGACTAGTGGTTGCGGGGGAAGGGGGGTGGCTGGAGGATGAAGAGGGTGGAGAGGAAGGGGGAGGGACTGCTGATGGGTGGGGTTTCTTCGAGGGTGGACAAAAATATTCTAAATTTGGACTGTAGTGATGTCTTAAAACCCTAAGGATATACTGGGGGAAAAAAAAACCCACTTAATTGTACACTTCAAGTGGGTGCATTACATCTCAACAAAGTGTTTGGTCAAAGTAATAATGTTCGTTCATTACAACAAAGGTACCAGTGAAAGAGGTTAATGAGGGAAACTGGCTGAGCTCACTGTACTATTTTGCACGTTTTCTGTAAATCTACAACACCACTGGGTTGTATAGAAGGCTTAAGAAAAATTACTTATGTACATATCTACCCGCAGACGTGTACACACTGTTTAAGGAAGGGCAAGGGAGGGGCGCCTGGGTGGCTCAGTGGGTTAAAGCCTCTGCCTTCGGCTCAGGTCATGCTTTCAGGGTCCTGGGATCGAGCCCCGCATCAGGCTCTCTGCTCAGCTGGGAGCCTGCTTCTCCCTCTTTCTCTGCCTACTTGTGATCTCTCTCTGTCAAATAAATAAATAAAATCTTAAAAAAAAGAAGGGCAAGGGAGTTAAGCGTGGATAAGGGCTTGAAACAGGGACAAGGCCACAGGGAGAGAAAACTTAGCGATGTTCGTGGGAGGGGAGGGGCATTCAGCTAGATGGGGAATGTAGTTTCCGACTACGGCTGTAACAAGCACAAATTCAGTGGCTTGAAAGACAAATTTTATTAGGATTCTAGAGGTCAGAAGTCCACAGTGGTTTCCACCAGGTTCAGACCCACAGGAGGGCTGCCTTTTGTGATGGATCTGGGGAGACTTTTCATGCCTTTGCCAGCTTCCATGGACACACATTCCTTGGCATATGGCCCAGTCTTCCATCTTCAAATCCAGCAGCTCTGTTTAACGCCTTCACCTCCCTCTTCGACCCTCCCAACTCTTTCGCTTTGTAGGACCCTTGTGATGACACTGGGCCCATCCACCTCAATAATCCAGAGTAACCCGTCCCCCAACTCAGTCACTGATTTAAGCACCTACAAAGTCTCTTTTGCCACAGAAGTTCCCATATTCAGATTCTCTTGAGGATATGGACATCTTTGGGGGACCACTGTTCTGTCTACACTCAGCATCATCCAGGAGGTTGGGGCATCCTGGGTGGCTCAGTGGGTTAAGCGTCTGAATCTTCATTTCTGCTCAGGTCATGAGCTCAGGGTGCTGAGGTCAAGTTCCATGTCGGGCTCTGCATCAGGTTTTGCACTGGGCATGGAGCCTGCTTTAGATTCTCTCTCTCCTCCACTTTACCCCTCCCGGCCCAGCTGGCTCTCTCAAAAACAAAAAAAACCAGAACAAAACAAAAAAATCAACCCCTCAAACCAACAGTGAACACTGTGAGAAGACAGGGTGAGCTCTGGATAGGCGGAGCCTGAGGTGCCAGTGGTCTGTCCAAGAGCACCATGCCCTTGGCCTTCATCTCTTCACCAAACACTAAGCACCTCCCGCAAGTCAGTCACTGGGGTTATAAAGGAGACCAGTGTTTTGCTTTTCACTTCTGAACGTTTCTGAAATCAAGACGCACCTTTAAATCAATGACATCTTATAAAAGTAACCGGTAGGGGTTTATTTCTTAAAGACAGAGAAAGACTTACTACAGGCGAAGGCATCTTAGAGTCAATGAACACCAAGTCTGGGCCAGCACTAGCGCAGACCCCGTTATTACAGAAGCTGGAGCCCTCACTCGAGCCCCGAGTATCCCCAGCCCGTCCTCGTCTTCCTGCTTCCCAGCCTGGCCCCTTCCACCTGGGGCTCTGGTGCTCAGCAAGCCTGCGCCAGATGCCAGCAGCGGCCTGGCCAGACGTGCTCAGCTCTGCCACCACCGCAGGATCCAGGAAGCTGCCCCTTCCTTGTTCTAGGTGAAGGGAGGCAAGGGTGTCTGGTGCTTCTCCACCTGTCTGCACACTGGAATCCCCTGGGAGCTTTCAAAAGCCCCGACCACCAAGCCACTACCTAGACCGATTCATTTAGAATCTGAGGAGTAATCTTACAGCTCCCCCGAGACCAATGAACAGGGAAGGTTCAACCTCACCTGGTGCGAGAAGAGGCACAAGACAGCACTGGTGAGAGGCTGGGGTGTTGGGTCCAATTACACCTGCTTGTCTCCCTCCCGACCCCACACCCCGGAATCTCAATTCCTGAAGGGGATCAGCCCCCTAGTTAGCTCAGTTTCCTCAAGGCACTAGCCCCATACCAGGCACACTTGTGGGACCCCAGGAAATGGAAGCTTCAGGGCCTCAAAAGTGCCACGAAAGGTCTGGGAAAGAAGCCCAGTGGGTCTGGGCCAGCCCCCTGCTTTGCTCTGAGCTCCAAGGAGGCACTGGTCTTTTTTGTGTTTGATCAATTGTTGGCCCAGGTGGCCCTGAGTTTGCCCTTCCCCTAAGGAGCTTGAGACCCCTGGGGGGCCAGTGTGTACCAGGCTTCCTACTCATCCCCGACAAATGTCCTAGCCCTTGGAGGCCTAAAATCTTCACTTCTGGTGCTCTACCTTATACTGGCTGCAAAGACAGACTCTGGGGTTCTAAAAGCCGAAGGCCGAAGACCAGCAAAAAAGGAAGCCTGCTCCGAAAATACTGGAAAACAGCATGTGAACAAAGGGATTTTTTCCATGGTGAGCAGAGTTCACTCTGCCCCAGAAGTGGTAAACAAAGGTGAGGTGGTTCAAGTGACCATAAACTCCCAAGAAGGAACTTAGGAAACAGTCATGAGGCGGGTCCAAAGGGGCTGCGAAGGGCCTTGGCTTCTGGTCATCAGCACAGCCAAGGCCCTAATGTACGACTAAAGGCTTTTATTGGAAAAGGAAAATTGACTGAAAAGTGGCCCCCAAATCTTCACTGCCTCAGGCAGCTAGGGCCTCCTCCAGAGAGTCCAGGAAAGAAGGGGACACCAAACTGGGCCCTTGGCCAGCTCAGGTATAGAGGTCAAAGTCAATGCGTTTGGAGTTGTAGAACTGTCCACCGGGAGGGTCCAGCTTCCGGCAATAAACACCATCTGCGAAGTAGCCTTCGTTCACCCAGGTCTGCAGGAAAGGAGAGCAGAGCTGAGAAAGGCCTGATACGGGTGGCGGGGGCTGGGGGAGGGAGCAGCGGCAGAAGGAAGTAGGAAGGGGCTTACCTGCATCTGGGTGCTGGTGAAGGGTCCGTACAGCTCAGCATCCCCCGTGTTCTCCCATTTATATTCCCACATGACGTCCACCAGACCATCTCCTGGCAACTCTGCTTCTAAAATAACAGGCAGGGCCATCTGAGCCTCAGGTGCCCTGCTCCCTGCCCCCATTACCCCTCCTCCACCTTTCAATCTTACCTCCCTTCTGGGTAGGAGTTGGAGTCTCTAGCTCCCCCTCTGCCACTTCGTCAGCAAACATGTCCAGAGAGGGTGGGGGTGTGGGCTCAGGGGGTCCCTGAGTCCGGGACCCCAACCCCTTCAGCCGCATGGCTAACCGTTCCCTTGTCTCCTGATATACACCAAGGTTGCCCCGGGCCACCATCTGGTCAGCCAACCCAGAGAGCCGATCCAAGCGCTGGGGGGAACTAGGCCGCCCAGCCCCCTTGCTGCCCCCTTTGCCTCCTCCTCCTCCTCGGGCCCCCAGACGCCTCAGTGCTCCAGCCACTGTCTCTCTTGGCAACAGCAGCTCCAGAAGGCCCTCCAGGAGAGCCTGGGCGCTCATTGGTGTCTGGCCCAGGCCGTCTTCCTCTTCTGAGTCTGACGGTGGGTGCTGATCAGGTGGCCGCTCCCTGATCCTCACCTAGGATATGTTAACAGGAGGGGGGGGTGTTATCTCCAACAAACCGTGAGCAGGGCCTAAGCCCAGCACTTTCTGCCTCCAGACCCCCAGCCATGTCAACCCCTGGGCCACACCCAGTCAATGTTGTCCAGCCAGCTGTCTCGGATCTGAGCATCCCGGTTCAGGAAGTAGTTGCCATCGGCATCAAAGTGGCCTTCCTCCATCTCTTCCTGCAGGTTGAAGGGTGTGATCCGCACACCTCCCTCACTGGGGAGTGTGGCTGCTTCCTGACCTGCACCGAAGACACAGGTGTCCCACACTGAGCAAGCAAAAAGACAAAAAAGCCTTCCCTGCCCCACACCCCCTGAAGCCCTATCTGTTCCTCCGGCGGCATCAACTGTTGGGTTTAGCTCACCCTCCACATCCTCTGAAGCCAGGATGTCATATTTGCTGGGCCCCTCATCGTCATCATCCTCCTCATCGCTGTCCAAAGAATGCTTGTCTTTGAAGCGGCTCCCAGGACCCCCTGCCCCAGTCACAGGATCCACCAGCTGTGAGGAGGGGCCAGCGAGTAGAGAGAGAAAGATTACTGGCTTTCCCCAAAATACTCTAGGTGGGTTTTTCTTCAAAGCCTCAAACTGAAAATTCTCCAAACCCATTTCCCAGAGAACAATGGAAAAGCCAGCCCTTTCTATGTGTTCTTTGTCCCCTTCTCTCTTCTAGCTTCTAGTTCCTTTTCCCTCTCCTCACTCCTCCCCACGTTGCAGGAGCCTGGCCCCCTCACCTTCTTCTTGGGGACACTGATTTCATCGTCATCATCCTCATCTCCGACGCCTTGGAAGGTCACTTTCCTCTTTGGCATGACTGCACAGAGGGGCCTTCCCCAAGCTGAGCCGAGGTGAAAGGGTGCAGATTAAGGGAACTGGGAGAGGCTGCTCACCACCGAAGGGCCCCCAGCACAAAAAATAATCACCTGGTACGCATTAGATCCAGCTTGGGAGGAGAGGGAGCCCAGAATCAGGGACCGAAAGAGAAGTTGGGAGCCCGGAGGCCCCCGGGACTTGGTTTGGTCCAATAGGGTTGCTGGAGACTGGCCAGAGAGGCTGACGCGCGGAGCGGCTTCCCACGGGCAACCCCCGCCCTTGACGAAAGGAGAGAGGCTCCCCCCACCTGCACCCCCCATCCTTAGCCCTCGCAGTCCTGAGTGCGACGGGGCTCTGCGGGCCGACACCCGCTCCTACACCTCCAGCTCCCTCAGAGCCCGCGGGGCCCGGGCGGACCCAGGACCTGGCATCCGGGCCGCCCCCCCTCCTCCCCGCGCCGAACTCCCAACTCCGCGGGGTAACCCCCAACTGCCCGAGGCTAACCATACAAAATCAAAGGGGCGGCAGAATTGTGGGGATTCGAGGAGCCCCACCGGCGCGCGCTCACCTAAGGATCCATGGGAGGCGGAAGGGAAAGAAAAAGAGAGAGGCTTTCACCAGGGATACGTCCGGGGCACCTGCCGCCATCACCCGGAAGAGAACTGCGAAGGCGCCTGAGGAAGCCGGAAGTGGCTTCACCCAGGGTAGAGGACTCGTGGAGAAACGGGCGGAAGTGTGCCCTGAGCGGGGAAGACCACTCCGCCCTCCCCAGAGTGACGTGAGCAGCATGGGGCGACAATGGCGAGGACGGGGGACGTATGAACGCCTAGACCCTGATCAGACGAGAGGGATGGCCGGATGCGGTTTCAACTCCCTCCTACAGCAGTTAGAGGCTCTGGGGAGAAAGTGGGGGCGCACTCTGCTTAAAGGGGCGCCCAGGACCATGATTGGAGGACCAAAATGGGACAGTGGGTTTCGGCCTGTTTCCCTTTCCAGGGTTGAGTCACCCTTCCCCAGGGTTGGCCAAGAGCTTTGCGCCCCTCACCATCTCTTTGGGAATCCTGCCTTTCTTCTCAGGGTCCAGTTCTGTCCACTCCCACTCCTAGGTTCGGCCTTGCTCTTCTCCCTGAGGCGGCCCCGGATGGCTCTGGGGGCATTTACGGAACTCCGCTCTCTTTAGGACCCAGGGGAAGTCATTTACCCCACGCCTATCCCCTGGGCTAGTTCCTGCCTTCCGAGGTGGGAAGTCACCGGAAAGGTGACGGTGATACCTGTGCCCAGTATTCAGGCCAGAAGTCTCTGATGCTCTGATCTCAGGTAGGCCTGGAAAAGGGCAACAGTGCCTCTCTCAAACCACAGCCGCAGGTAGACAGGGGCCCAGGCCAGCGGCCCCTGCCCAGTCTGTAAACTAGCCCAAGGGGCAGAGCTGGAGGTGGGAGGTGTGGGTCCTAGTGCCGTGGGGGCAAGACCTCTACCTCTTGAGGACAGAGTCTTAAATCTCACTGGGCTAGGACCACCTCTCTTCTCTGCTGCCCCCAGGGTTTACTCTCAGATTGGATTACCATGAAACTGCACCAGAAGTCCGTGCTCAGTTTCTTCCGTGGATGCAGAACACAGGCTCCAGACCGGGAGGGCATCTTGCTAAAGAAGGGAGCCCGAAATACCAGCTATCAACGCCGCTGGTTTATCCTCCGGGGAAACCTCCTCTTCTACCTGGAGAACCAAGCGGACCACACACCCCTGGGCCTCATTCTCTTGGAAAACTGCCAGGTGGAGCCACGCCTCGGAGCCACAGAACCCTATGCCTTTACCATCCTGACCCCCAGGGTTGAGGGCACAGGTGGGCGGGCCTACAAGCTGGCAGCAGAAAATCAGGAAGAGCTGGGAGCCTGGCTGTGGGCGCTGGCTGGGGCGAGCTGCAGGCAGCTGGTGGTGCTCCTACCTACCCTGGAGGCCCAGTACCGGGAGCTCTGCCAGGCAGCTGGCCAAGAGCCCAGCTCACCCCCAGAGGGCTGTGGCTTCCTAGCCACCCTCAGTACCCCCTCCAGCTTCCAGGAGTTGCACGAGCACTTTGGGAAGGAGATCCGGGTGCTGCAGGTGGTATGTCGAAGGCCCCAGGCCAGTGACAATGGAAGCAACAGATCCCAGGCAGAGGAGGAGCCGGAGCTCAACAGCTGTTGATGAGGGACTGAAAGATGGACCAAAGGCCAAGAGGTACCTACCTGCCAAGACCAGCCAACTGCTTCAGTAGACACCCAGATCCTGGCCTACTCCACTGTTTCCCACCCCCTGTGTGGTCCTTACTCTGCCCCCCATCATCAAATAACAAAGCAGGAGACAAGCCCAGGTACAACAGCAGGTTCTTTTCTGATTCCTCAAAGCGCCGCACAGGGTGGGAGTAGAGACAGAAGAGAATGTAAACATTGGGTTCCACCCCCTGGAGCTCAAGGGAAGACCCCTTCCCCAGATAGGGGCTGGAGGGGAAACAAGGCGAAAGGTGGGGATCCTGGTGGAGACAAAGCAGGAGAAGCCTGAGAATACACAGGAAGGTGGGTGAAGAGGAAAGAGAGCAAGGAGGATGGCAGGTGGGGAGAGGGTGGACATTTCCTGTTCCAGCACATGTCCCTTTAAATAAATGAGTGCAAGAACACTGTGGAAGGAGAACTAAAGGACAGAAGATAGAGCGAACACACCCACCCTGGACCCACCAGGTCCTCTGTACATAATTACAACAGAGATGTCCAGAAGTAGAGCGAGGAGAGCCTTGGCCCTCAGGCAGGAAGAGGGGGAGACCGGCAGAGCTGAAGAAGGGAAAAAGGAACCCAGCTCCACTCATGGATAAGGGGAGCAACTGGTATAAGAATCTGAAAACTGCTGATTCCCATTGCCAAGTCACCTCCGAGGTGACAAATGGCCAATCAGGACTGCACCTGGGACGGACCCCAGAGGGAATTGGGGCAGGAGTGACAGAGACCCCACCTGGGCCCAACTGGAGGTGAGGGGCTCCAGACTTGTTCATGGCTGCCCCAGGCCGGGCCTGCTCTTGACTAAGGAAGAGGGAGGCCATGCAGTCCAGCCCCAAGACGAGGTCAGAAGTAAGCATCCTGCCGGGCCTCAGATGCCGAGGACCTGTCCCCACCATCCTGGGGGGCCGGGGGCCCATCTGCTTTTCGACGCAGCGAGAGCTTCCTGCCTTGGGCCTTCTTTTCCTGCTTCTGTCGTTCCTTCTCCTGCTTCTGTTGCTCCTTCTCCTGCTCTTTTTCCCACTTCTGGCGCTCCTTCTCCTGCCTCTCCCGTTCCTTCTCCTGTTTCTGCCGCTCCCTCTCACGTTCCTTTTCCTGTTTCTGCCGCTCCTTCTCCTGCTTTCGAGTCTCCTTGCTGGGACCCAATGGGGTGCTGTTGCCAGTAGGCGAAGGAAGGGATGGATGCAGTCCCTCAGCGGTGACCACAGGCCCTGGGGCAGGCCCAGCACTGGCCCGGCGGGCAAGAGGGGGTGGAGAGGGGGCCCCCCCCAGCTGCACGGGAACCTCGACTCTTGAGGCCAGGGAGGCTAAGAAGGCTGGAAGAGGGGCCCAGGGGTGGCTGCTGTCGCCGCCGCTCCTCATGGATGGCCCGGGAGCCATGTAGTCGCCGAGAGGGCCGATACTGCAGCTCCCCCCGGGTTTCCCGCCACTTCTTGAGCTGGGCCGTGTTCTCTCGCTCAATCAGTGCTTCCGTCACTGGGAGGGTGGTCACCTAGACCGAGAAGGACTGGGTAGCGGGATGCAGGGGAAGGGGAAGGCGGGGACAGGCAGAAGCCTTGAGCCGCCGTGGCCTACCTCGTGCACCAGGAAGTCCTCCTGCATGCACTGCTGGGGCAGGTTGCGCAGCTGCTCCATGGTCTCGTACATGCCCTGGCAGGAGCGCAGCTTCTCCACTGAGCCCAGTGTGTGCCTCAGCAGCACCAGGGCCACCCGGAAGATGATCTTGACGCCTGGGAGGGCGGAAAAAAGAGAGTACAAGGGATCAGGGCTGGAATCGCAGCCCGTCCCATTTAGAGGGGACCTGCAGGCCCTATGCCCAGCTTACTGCCGTCCTCACAGATGAGGAAATGGGAGGCCCCACGGAGGGAAAGGAGCTGCCTTGGGTTTCAGGTTGCCGGGAGGGAGTAGGCTTTGGGCTGATGGCAGAGCCAAGACCGGGCCCCAGTTTCTCCGGCCCCCACACCGCACACAGGGAAGCCAAGGCCCCCGCATACCTCCCGGCAGCACGCCCCTCTCTGGCAGCCACTGTGGAAATCCCAGGCCCCGCCGTGGGCTGAACGGGTGCAGAAGTACCTTCACAGAAGAACATGTCCCAAACGCGCAGCACGGACGCCCAGGGCAGGGTGCGGGCGAAGATGCACATGAACCACTCAGTCATGTAGAGCACAGGGTCGATGCGCTGCCGCCGCAGGTGCCGGTGTGCCAGCGGGGAGGCCCGGCGTAACAGCGCAAAAAAGATCTCTCCGTCCAGCTGAATGGCCTCCTGCCGGCAGGAGAAGCCATGAGAGGGGGTTTACGGGGACCCCCTCAGGGTAGCCCTGTCCCTGGGAGGGGATCCTCACTTCAGTGGGAGAGGCGCAGAGCGGAGGAACAAATGGGCAGGACAAGGACCTCCCCGCAGCCTGGGGCGCCCCAGCCTTCGCACACTCACCAGCCCTGCGCTGTAGTAGCCGGGGAGGTACTTGTCACAGATCTGCACCAGGCACCAGAAAGCTTGCTGAGGAGGGCAAGAGCAAGCGGGGGAGAGATGGGGCCTGAGAAACAGCGAGTAGAGTGCTCCCCGATCGCCACCGCAGGCCCAGGTCCTCCCGGGCCCTCCCCTCCCAGGACCAGGGTATGCTGACCTCCGCGGGCATATGCATGAGCAGCACGGCGGCCACAGGGGCCTGGGCCTGGCAGTAGCCCTCATCGGGCCGGTAGATCGTGTAGGCCTTCAGGATTCGGTACAGGTCCTGCTGCCTGTGGGTATTGGGGAAGATGATGAGGGCAATCACAGGAGTTGGGGGCTCTCTGCCCCAAACTAAGCCTGCTCCCCCTAGCCAGCCCCATTCCAGACCCTGCCTAGACCCACTTCCAGATTAACCTCAGAGCTTTGCCACCACATGTCTCCACTGACATTCCTAGTGCTGCCCATCGAGATGAAGCCAAAGACTCTGACCATAACCAAAGCATTCCAGGCTCCAGCCTCCCACCCTGCCTTCACACCCCACATGCTCCCTACCCATTCCCCTGCACAGGCTGTGCTCTCTCTCCCTTCTTCATCTGCCACCATCCCGTAGACCTTCAAGGTCACCTTCTTCAGGAAGCTTCCACTGCCTGCAGCATCAGCCCTCCTGTCACACTGTCTGAATGCTTTTAGCACCCCAGGGCAGGGGCTTTCCCAGGGCAAGGCCTGCCTCATCTGCCTCACTGGAATCAGGTCCCCACCACTGTGTCCAGTGGGCCCTGGTTCTTGGTGAAGGCCTGGGAAGCCAGCTGTGCCTCAGACCTTTCTCTTGTCTCTGCAACCAAAAGGATAAAGTCTCTGCCCTAGACCCCGCTTCTCTTTCTTGAAGGTGCGCCACCACTGCATCTGGGAATCCCATTCTGTCAGCCCCACATTGGAAAAGAGAGGCCTTCATCAGTTCCAGTGGCTAATCACCAAATCTCAGCACTACCTCTTGAATTTCATTCGTGCCTGTTCCTTCAGCCTCCGCAGCCATTCCGTAGCACAAACCCTTATTTCTTACCCAGAAAAACATAAAAATGACCTCTTCTATTCCAACATTTAGTCACTGTAGTGTGATCTTCATTTGTGCTTCGTTTGCATACCTCCCCGCTATTTTTCACTTAGTATTTTTTCTCCGCTTTGCAATGGCGTCCATGAAATGACAGGTTGGACGCACTAGTTATTTTATCTAATACCTATTCAAATAAACAGGAAATGCCCACAATCTCCCATGCTTCACTCACCTACCTACCTGCATGTGTCCCTGTTTTCTCCCCTGTGGCTCTGGGTGAAATGTCTATAATCCTGGCCAAACACAGCCTTTCCTCTTCGGCACTGCACATCCGCTCTCACCTACACGAGCCATCACCCCAGCAAGCTCCCACCTCTCCTGCACCATCAGATTTTCTCTCCCTATTAGATCATTCCCATTGGCATACCAACATCTGTTACTTCCTCTTGCTTAAAAAAATGTCTCTTGGCCCCCCTCTGCCCCCTCCAAACACCACATCATTTCACTCCTTACCTACTCAGCAAAACTTCGGGGTACAGACTCACTGTCATCAAGCTCTCTCCTCCCATTCTCCAGTCAGGCTTTAACCCACTGCCCCGCACAAAACGGCTCTTATCAAGGTCACCAATGACCTCCACTGTGCTGAGTCCCGAGGTCAATCTGCAGACTTGATTTTACTTGACTCATCAGCAGGATTTCAAACAGCTGGACCTGAAACCCCTCTTCAATTTGCTTCTGAAATCACACTGCCCTGGTTTTCCTTCTGCCTCTCCAGTTTCTGTTTCTAGTCTCCCTTGTTGGTTCGTTCTCATCTTCCCATTCCAGAAAATGCTGGAGCTGCAGGGCTCAGTCTTTAAGCTTCCTTTTATATCTACACTTGCTGCTCTGATGATCTCATCCAGTCCTATGGGTGAGATTTAGTCTCATCTAGAAGCTGACAACTCTCAATCTCCAGCTTACCTTCACTTTAAACTTCTCCCCAAGTCCCAGGCTTGGGTATAGCAGACATCCATCCAACTTACTTGGCATCTCCATCTGGACATCCAATCAGCATTTCAAGCCTCATATTCCATAACTGAGCTCCTGACGTACCCCTCAAACTTCTTTTCCCATTTTTCCCATCCACATCAATATATAACAATTCCATTTTTCTTGTTTCTCAGGCCCAAAACCTTCAGAGTCAGCCTTAATTGTACTCTCTCGCTTGCTCGCTCTTCCTGCTCTCGCTCGCTCCCTCTTACTCCGCATCCAATCCACTGGCAAATCCTTCTGGCTCTACCTTCAGAATCTACCCAGAACCCAACTACTTCTCCTCACAGTTCCATGGCTACCATTCTGGTCTATCTATCATGATCTCACTCCTGGATTACAGAAATGGCCTCCTACCAGGTCTCTCTGCTTCTGTCCTTGTCTCCTTATAGTCTATTCTCAGCACAGCAGTCAGAATGATCCTTTTAAAATACAGACCCGATCACTTGTAACTCCATCTCCATTCTCATTCTCTATTCCCCTTTCTTGTTTTAAACTCCTCTTTCATACTTACCACCATTTCACATGCAACATACTTTTTCTTTGGCTTCCTTATGTATTGTCTATCCCCACTAAAATGTAATAAGCCGCATAAGGGCAGGAGTTTTTGTCTCTTGTTAACTGCTGTCATCTGTGGCTAGACCAGGTCTGGCAGATAGCAGGAGTTAAGTATCTGCTGAAAAGATGAACCAACTAAAGAAGAAAGTCCACCTGAGAACCACTTAATACCATCTTGCATATTACTAATGACTGATATATACACATCTCGGGGAAGCCTAGTATATACAACAAAAGTACAAGTGCCTGGCAAGTTTATTAGGGCCTTTGGTGACCTGGCCCTAAACTGCTTCTCCAGCCTCAGCTCTACCCAACTGCACATCCCAGACAGAGCTTACATAAACCCCCAGCCAAGAAAAACTTGCCCCCAGCTCTGCTCCCATCTATCCTTCAAAACCCAGTTCAAATGCGACCTCTTCGGTATGTTGTTGTGCCCTCCTGTCCCCCCTCCAGCAGTCCCCCAAGATTCCAAGTCAGAATCTTCCTCCCAAGACATTTCCTTCAATATGGCTTGACACTCAGCCCATTAAGCACCACTCTCCTACAAGCCCTGGAGAGCAAGAACCGCTTTCAACCCAGCCCTGTATCCACCTGGAGCCCTCTACCAATGTTTGCTGACTGACCCACGTGGTCAGGCCATCTTACCCATGCCCCCCTCGAGCAGCAAACATCTCATGGAAAGGGAACTGGCGGTGCAGGTCCTTCTCAATCACATCCAGCCACTTAGGGTCCCCAGGCGCCCGTTCCAGCTCCTGCAGTGGGACAGCAGGGATGATCTCAGGATCTGGGGGGACTGATGATACCCTTCACACCATGTCACATCCCCATACCCTGGACACACCTCAAACTTGCCAGGGTTCTGCTCCAGGAGTTCCTTGCTATTGGACAGGTACTGCCAGGCCTTGGCTCTGAGAGAAGAGGGGATCCCCTTCCGGCAGCGCAGCTTCACCTAAGACAGAACGGCGGGCAGGGCAGCAGCTCCAGGGGCTGGCAGAGCCTCCAGGCTTTCCCCAGCAGTACTCAGGCTTCCTGGCACACCCCTCACACATCCCATTGGCTGGACTCCACTGGACCTGGCCTGGCCTTCTATCATCAAAGCTGCTCCTCCCCCCAGGCCCAAGTACCACCTGCCCCCAATGTGGTCTAGAGAGCAAGAACTAACATGGCTTCCTCGGAGCACATGAGCCCTCCCTGCCCCCTCCCCAACCTGCCCCATTGGCCTGCCCACCACTCAGCCTTCCAAACCTTCTGGAAACGCCGTGACAGCCACTTATCCCAGTTACTGAACATCTCCAGCCATTTGAGCTCCCGCTGCCGAGCCACATCTACAGGAATGGAGCTCTCTCTGCAGGATGAAGGGAGCATGGAAGGGGTCAGAAGCAGTAGTGTAAAACATGGACTGCTGGCAGAACCGAAGCAGGCCACCTCCCCAGTTTCAAATGAGAGACTGGATGCAAAAGCATTTTGTGAGCTACCAAGCCATCAGGACATCTGGCCACTTAGCCATCCAAAAGCCTTGCTCACCACACTGAAAAGACTTCTCTTTGGAAGGAATCTCTATACAAAGGTTGAGCTCTCATGGTGGATCTCTATACATGCTGGGTGTGTTCAAATCCTGCTTACGGCACATACAAGTTTGGGGGGTAGGGTACAGAATATTTAAAAACCACACTTTGCATGAGACCTGGGTCCAAGTTCTAGCTTTACCACTCATTCACTGTGTGACCTCGGGCAAGTCACTGAATTCTGAGCCTCAATTTTGGCATTTGTAAGATGGAGAGGTCATAGGAGGTAGCAAATAGCAAGTGTTCAGTAACAACAATAATTATCCACAAAATAAAATACAGAACAAATATATTTCTCTGCTCCTTAGAAGCAACTATCTGAGTTTCCTCCTATCAGACTCTTGAGATCTCCTTGGCCATCTACAATCCCCTCTACCTCCTCCTTCCTGAAATCATCCTCGATTCCCAAGTACATGAAGTTTTCCCTCCACAGTTTGCCCGCTGTTCTGTCACAGCCTCACACTCAAGATGCCCCATGAGTCTTGAAACAGTTACTTGTAGGAGCCAGCACCAGGAGGTGAGTGGAATGGAAGAAAGAGCTTGAGTTTCCAGACAGACCTGAGCTCAAATCCCAGTTCCGTCCATTAGAAGTTGGGGAATCTTGGCAAGTGATAACCTGAGTCTCTTCCTCTTCTATAAAAAAGGGATGTCACCACCTACATCACAAAGTTATGAGAGGATTATTGAGAAACTATATAAAGGACTGGTAAATGGAAGGGCTCATTAAATATTAGTTTCTTTTGTCTTAAGAGCCCCTTAAACACCTCTCATTAATTTCCATCAAAAGTCAGTTCCAAACTCTGCTACGGATCAGAAGAATAAGATAATATCTTTCCTGCCCTCAAGAAGGTCACAAGCTTGCAAGGGAGATAATTACAATGTGGTATGGGAAAGGCAATGATAAAAATTGCACAGAAGAGACACCGACTGGAGTAGGAGCAATGGATATCAGAAAGGCTTCCTGGAGGAGGAGACATCGAGTTATAAGCCATGAAGGACGAAACAGAACATACTAAGGCAAGAAAGGGGGAGAAAGGCATTCCTGGCAGGTGGGAAAGCCTGAGTAGGAAGGGGGAAAGACTACAATCCATCTGTTCAACAGGACCACAGGACTAAGTACGTGGTAAGGAGTGGTGAGACAGAAGACCAGAAAGGCTGGCAAAGCCAGATACTAAGGAGCCTATCTGCAAAATAAAGCACTTGGGACTTTATCCTGTGTCCAGTGGGGAGCCACTACAAGCTTTTAGGGTAACATGTGCCTCAGTCAGTCTTGCCTCAGAAGTATATTCTTCCAGCACAGATGATAGATTTTATTTTATTTTTTTTAAAGATTTTTATTTATTTGACACAGAGAGAGCATGAGAGAGAGCACAAGCAGGGGGAGCAGCAGGCAGAGGGAGAAGCAGGCTCCTGGCTGAGCAGGGAGCCTGATGTGGGACTCAATCCCAGGACCCTGGGATCATGACCCGAGCTGAAGGCAGACACTTAACCGACTGAGCCACCCAGGTGCCTTGATGATAGATGTTAGAGGGACAAAATTACAAAGCATAGAAATAGCAACCAGCACGGTGCCTATCACACAAGGGGGGGACTCACTAAAATCCAATTCAACCCAAGTTCCCTAGGGCAGCATAGTACTGACAAGAAGCCCATCACACAGATCCAGATGTGAGTGGGGTCATTCACTCAACTACTTCCAACCTGTTTCTTCACCTATAAATTGGGTACAACAATGCCTCCTCTGTGCACGGGAAAACACCAAGGTCAAACTTCGGTGCCTTCCTAAGACCATGAATGTTCGTGCTCAAAGATTTTCTATTTTGGGGATTATAAAACATGCTTAGATTATCCTCCCAAGTGCTTCCCCCAACCCCAGGCAGGTGCCCCCCACCCCAACACGCACATACACAACTAAATCCTATTCATTCTTCAGCATTCGGACCAGCCTCAGTGGACTTCTGAGTGGGTCCCTTCCCTAGATGCTCAGAAAATCCTGTGATGATCTCTAGGCTAAACCTAACACATATCGAAACCAACTCTTTAAGTATTTGTTTCTCCCTCTAGATGATGAGCGCCTTGAAACAACTATTTTATCCCTAGTACCCAGCATAGGTCTGGCACCTGGGTGCTCAGGTGATGCTGGAGGCTGAACTGACCAGCAGGTGAAAGGGGTACAGGAACAATGCGAAGGATCCAGAGAGAGGGAAGGAAGAAGTCAGAGGCAATCGCACTCCTACATCAGGAGTGACTCAGGCCCCTGGAAGGAACTAGGAAGGAGTAAGCCGGGCTGGGGAGATGAGGAAATGGGGAAGAGGCCTCCCCCAACCCCTTTCCTGAAGTAAGAACATAAGACTGCCCTTCTCTGTTCTGCAGAAGAGCCTTGCCTTCAGGGTCTCCCCTCCATCCACGACTTCCCCATCGTACTGCCCCATCAGACCTAGGGCTATGGGGGAGGGGAGATGCCTGCATCCCTCCTTTCCCCTCAGGGACCAAAGATCTCTACCACAACCCCTGCCCAGCCAGCTTTCCAGAATATCTGGCCCATAGCTGGAATTTTGCATCAAGGACCTGGGACGACCTTAGATATTGTGTCATTCAACTTCCACTTTATAGAGAAGGAAACCGAGGCACGGAAATAGGGAAGACAACAGCTCAAGAGCACAGGACACACTAAAAGCACAGCTCCAACCCAGAACTCCTGACACCTGGTCTGAAACTCTAACATGCAAGTGCCATCAAAACCTCAGGATGCTCTAGGCTTGAGAGGGAACGCGGAGTATCTCACTCCTCTGCTAGAGCCACTCCCCTGGAGCTTCAGAGGAGGCTGGGCTGACAGAGTCTGGGCAAGGTGTATCATTTCCTCCTCCCCAACCTCTGCTTCCCTGAAGCAGTCCCACTGGATGCCCACTGGGTACTCACAGACTGCCCGAATACTGGCTGCCCCCAAGGAAGCCATATTTGTCCGTCTTGCGCAGGGCCAGCCCGTTTATCTCCGAATCTGAGCCCATGGAGCTCACATCATCTGCCAAGGACTCCAAGGTCCCAGACATGAGGCTTACAGAGTCCAAGTAGCTCAGAGTGTCCGGGGCCTGCCCTCGAGGCCCAGAGATGCCCGGTCCCAGGCTGGACGTGGAGCCTAGGTCCTGAGAGTTTTCAGCAGGCTCCGGAGCGGGGGTGACCGTCACGACAGCTACCAGAGCCTCACACGTCCCTGAAGGGCCCGGGCCAGGCCCTGAGGGGTCCTCTGGAGCCTGTGCAGTTGATGCTGATGTTGCTGCTGCAGCTCCATGTCCACTTGTCACCTGTCCTGCTGTCACTGCTGCAACCCGCGCAGTCACTCCTGAGGCAACTGTGGTTCCCGGCTTGGGGGCAAGCGGGGGTTTGGCGATCAGAGCCCCAGGAGCCGTTCTGGAAGGGGTCCTGGTGGGGGTCCCGGTGGGGGTACCTGGTCCAGGGACGGGGGAGGGTCTAGCCTCTTCCGTCTTCGTAGAGTCAGCCCCCGGGCCCAAAGCCATGGACATCTCTGTTCCTGCCACCGTCGCGGGGACCGGGGGTTCTGAGCCAGGGGAGAACTGCGCCCTCGCGGCTTCGGGTGAGGCCTCCAGCGTCAGCACCACTACTGTGCTGCTCGTGACGGTCGAGGCCGGGGCCGGAGCCGGGGCCGACGTCTGAGGGGGCTCCGGTGCCCAGGCGGGCCGTGCCTCCCCGGGGGGGCACCAGGGTGACCGGGGCCGAAGTGGCCGTGGTCACTGGCGGCCCCGGGGCCACCACCACGATGGGTCCGGCCCGGGAGCCGCGGGGCGGCGGCGAGGGGGCCGCGGGGGCGCCATGACGGCGCGGCGGGGCCACCAGGGGCGCGGGGCCCGTCTCCATGGCCGTGGGCCTACCCTCACATCCCCTCGCCGGGGCGGCCGCAGAAGGCGCCGCCCCTCAGGCCGCTCCGCGCCGCCCGCCAAGGAAGGGGAGAAGGATAAGGGCGCGGCCCGGCGCGCGTCGGGGACGGGGGCGGCGCGCGGGCCGCCGCCTGGCGCGCGGAGGCGTGGCAGGGGTCCCGGGGCGCCAGGCGCTGGGGTCCCGCTCGCGCCCTCTCACCCCTTGCGCTCTCTCGCTGCCGCCCCCTCCCTTCTGCTTCAGGCGAGCGGCCGACCTCGCGCCTGCGCACATGCCCCAGTGCCGGCTAAGCGGCCAGCGTTTCACGCCTGCGCGCGGGCAGTCCCATCGCGCTCCTTTTTTTCTCCCGCCTCATCAGAGTGTTTGGACGAATAATAGGAGAGAGGGAACTGGGTTTCTGCCAATGGTTGGAAGGGTGGGGGGGGTTGGCGGTGGGAAGGGGCTGGGTAATTTGGAAAGAGGAAATGGAGAAGGGGGAGGGCTATATGACCAATGAGAGGGCGAGTGAAGGCAGGAGGAGGCGGAACCAAAGAGATAACTAATAGAAAAGCGGGAAGCTGAACCTTCTGGCCAATAAAAATGGCTGGAGGGTGAGTGACCGCGGAAGGAGGCGGGTGCTGCGCGAGAAGAGGTGAGCCTGGCCACTGGAAACAGTAAAAAGGGAGCCAATGAAAAGGGGGAGTAGGAGGAGGGCAAGTTGACAGACAGCGGTGTCTCTTTGGGCGGTGACAGACAGCAACCGCAGTCAATAGGAAGAGCTGTGGAATTCTTTAGGTCTCCCAAGAAGGTCAAGAAGGAATGACAGCTGGGGGGGGGGGGGGGGGGGGGGCGGGCTAGGTTTGCTATTAATTTGCATCGTCAGCCAATGAGCGTATTCCCTCACTTAAGCAACACAGAGGGAAGATAGACGGCTGTCTCAGCCAATGGCAGCATCCAAAGGGTAGGGGCGCTGCCAGCAGGCGGTGCCAGCCCAGGGATATCGGTGACAACCGGAGACAAGCGCAGGAGGAGGTGACAGTTGGGGACAGCGCCGAGAGCAGGCGGGGGCCACGGACATTACAGCAGCCCTTAGCCAATAAGGGGGCCGTGCTGCTTTGCTTGAGTCCTTTTTGGGCTGCCATTCTCTTTCTCTCTCAAGTAAGCAAGGTGGGGCTTGAACTTACCCTGAGATGGAGAGCCGCAAGCCCTACCAACTAAACCAGCCAAGCGCCCCCGGGCTCCCATTCTCCATCCAGAGCCGCCTCACTCTGGTGGTGTGTGAGATCCCATCAGAGATCCAGTGGCCTGATCAAGTACCTTCACTTTGTCTCTAATTTTCATCTAGGCCCGCAACCAGCCTCAACATTCAAAGCCCAGACGACTATAACCAGAGCCCCCAAATCCTCTAAGCGTCCCATCTCCCTGGATCCTCCATTTCCTATGGGAATCCCAAGCCCTAAGTTCCTCTCCTCAGCAATCCCCCCCACCCCATCTATCTCAGCTCCTCCCCAGAATCCAGGCTCTCATTCCTTGGACCTCATCCTCTCAATGCCTCCCCCCCATTGTAGTGGGTATCCTAGACCCCAAACCATGAACTCCTATATCTGTGTTCTTATTTTTGGGGGGATTTAGGACCCATCAACTCCTCTCCCATCACTGCCACACCTCTCTATACTCTCATTTTCTGCTGAGAAAGCAGACCCCAATCTCATGAGCCCCCAGCCTACCATACATCACGAACACAGAGTCCTGACTTTAGGAGTCCCTCTTCTCTCTGATCCCCATCTCTTTGAGCCTCAGGGTTAGAGGTCCCCAATTTCCATAAACGGTCCACCTCCTGAAATTTCAGTCAGGCCTAGCTCCCAATGTCCCAGGTCCTCCTTGGTTTCTGAGTTCTCTTAAGCTACTCACTCTCAGCTCAGACCCAGATCCTGTGTATTTCCATTCAGTGTCTGAGTTAGATATACAGCTCCTGATCTCCTTCTCCTCAATTTCCTCACTTTCCATTTGACCCAAGCTACCTGAGCACTTTCCCCCTTCCCCTCTTTGGAGTTTATCTCCCCTCACAGAACCCAGGATTAAGTGGGCTCCTCCCTGGGCCTAGACCCCCATGGTAACCGTATAAGGTGAGACAGCTGTCGATTGAGGCAGGGAGGAGCCAGTGTAGGAGGCCAAGGGCAGCTGCTAAGTTTAGGGTGGCTCCTTCTCTTTTCTTAGAGACAACAGGTGGCTGAGCCCCAGTGCCCAGAAAAGAAAATGTCTTAGAGACATTGGCATGAGCCTGGAGGAGGGCAAAGGGAGGCGGCACCTTCCTCAGGACATCAGGTCCTAGAGGGAGCAAGAGAAGGAGGAGATGGGTGTACTTGCCAACCTTGGCCTCCTGGGGCTTCCTCAGCCACTATTTCTGTGGAAGAGGGTACCTCAAAGTCACACAGTCAGCCGAGGTGGTTCTTGCCCGGAAGGGAGAAAGGAGCCACTGGCCATCCCAGCCACCTGGGAGGAGGTGACCAACTAGTGTCCCTCTTGGTGCTTTGACCTCCCCCTCCTCTGAGTTCCAAATTTCACAATAGGATCCAAAGAAATGATTATAGATGCATGTTAGATTGTGTTCTCCTGTTTCAAACTTTTCCAAGGTTCCCAAGGTCTCAATCCTCAGCCCTCTCAGTCTCTAGCTTACACCCTCTGCTCCAGTCCCAACACCATTCTGGCAACCTGATTTTTCACTCCTCCAGGACTTTGTCCATCTGTGCTCTCTGCTTAGTATGCCTGCCCTTCCACTTTCACCTGACTCACTTCCCCTGGCCTTCATAAAGTCATTGCCATACTCCCACACAAGGGCCCTGTACTTCTGCGCTCCTAATCAGCTATTATGTCACTTTCTCCCTTTATCTTGTCTCCACAGCTAGGCTGTAAGTGCACCAAGGCAAAGCATAAGTATTAATTGTAATGACTATATTTCATGAAATTGTTTCCAAATAGTGTTCCTAGCCACAAGTTCTGTGGGATGGGGAAAACAGGGCCCTGGGAGCTGAAGCACAAAGCCCAAGATCACAGTGCAGGCTTTCTGCTCCAGGCAGTCTAGCCTTTCACCCGGGTCATTCCATACTTGGCATCTTTTCTCAAAACATCCTCCCTGCCTTCACCAGAGGGGATATAGAAGACCTTCTTGATTCTTCAGCTTCCCCAGACAGTTGTCTCCCTTTCAATTCTACCAGCACCCCACACACATACATACACTTGACTGTGAACTCCCACAATGGGAGTGGGAGCTGTGCTTGCCAAGGGGCACCCATGAAGCACAGCCCAGTGCCTGGCATACTGTAAGTCCTCAGTAATTTTACTGGCTTTCAATCTGGATAGGGTGCCTGGTTGGCTCAGTTGGTTAGAGCATGCAATTCTTGATTTCTGGGTTGTAAGTTTGAGCCCCACACTGGGTGAAGAGATGACCTAAAAATAAAAATCTTAAAAAAAAAAATTACAAATACATGGAAACAGAAAAATGTTAATTTCAAAACAAGGAGTGTTTTTTAAATAAATAAATAAATAAATAAATAAATAAATAAATAAATAAATAAATAAATAA